>NW_028152175.1:0-91821 GCF_964638095.1 Poromitra crassiceps | reverse complement strand
ACTTTTTTCAGGCCAATCATTGTATTTCATCCTTCAAATACATTGGCATAGAACATGTTACACTGCCACCTAGGGGAGGTGACATGAATGTGCTACTCCTCAAGAGAGAAGCCTTCTGGATCTCTACTTTAAACACAGTCAATCTGGTCCTCAATGAATCTTTTGACCTGAGACCTTTCCTGTAGCCACTTTATGAGAATTTATCTATTTTAAGTCAAGTCAAGTTTATTTGTATAGCACATTTCATACACAGAGGCAATTCAAAGTGCTTCACATAAAATGGTTGACAGGAAAATAAAATAATAAAAGAAGAGAATAAAATGGACATTTAAAAGCATCACAACAAAACTTAAAAAAAGAGTAAAAAAAAAAGTGCATTAAGCAACAGGCGCAACAGTTGCAAAAAGAGCTAAAAACTTATAGAGGACTCAATGGATTTGCATAATAGAATAAATCAATTTATCTATCTGTCAGCAGTTAAAAGTGACGGTAAACATAAAAGTCTTTAGTCTATTTTTAAAAGTAAGTAAGGTTGGGGCAGATCTGAGGTCTTCAGGCAGTTTGTTCCAGCTAGCAGAAGCATAGTGGGTAAATGCAGCCTTCCCATGATTTGATTTGATCCTAGGGACAGTTAATAAGCTGGACCCTGTTGACCTAAGAGTTCTAGACGGTTCGTAGCGTGGGAGCAATTCAGCTATGTATTTTGGGCCTAGGCCATTAAGTGATTTATAGACTAATAACAGTATTTTAAAATCTATTCTATGACACACTGGCAACCAGTGTAAGGACTTAAGAACTGGAGTGATATGATCAGCTTTCTTAGTCTTCGTTAGAACTCTAGCAGCAGCATTCTGAATGAGTTGAAGTTGCCTAAGTTCTTTTTTGGAGAGACCAGAAAAAAGGCTATTGCAGTAGTCTAACCTACTATAGATGAAGGCGTGAATTAGTTTTTCTAGATCCTGTCTGGACATGTATGTATCCCCTAATTCTTGCTATATTTTTAAGATGATAAAAAGCTGATTTTCTGATTGACTTAATGTGGGAGTTAAAGTTGAGATCGGAATCAATAATAACGCCAAGATTTTTGACTTGATCCTTTAGGCTTCAGGGATCAAGACTCAAGGCGTGCAGTGATTTTAAGCCTTTGTTCTTTGGGACCAAAGACGATTTTAGTCCTTTTCGCTTTTATTTGTGGGGTATTTGACCACTCTATACATTTAGTATTGCCTGCATCCTGTCTGTTATCAGAGTTGTATGCCTTAAGTCTTAAAGCCCCCCCCCTGTTTTCTAAATGAATTACTCATTTAAAGGGGGATTAACCCCCTAGATATGTATCAGAACAGTGATTTGAAAATACCTATGGAAAAAACCAAGAAATTACATATGCTCTTGTCTATACTGGACTCTTTGGCTGTGTTCAAGTCAAGATTCTTTTTCGGAAATCGACGCCATTACAGTTTGCCTACTGCCTCAAAAATAATTTATTTGAGAGGGGCAATATCTTTATAAATATCAACAACTAGCCAACGCTGTTGGTCTGTATGGAAACAGAAAATCTGAAAATGGTTGAAAGTTATATCAATTTGGTAATTCAGTGGCGAGCTAGAAATTTAATTATTTTTCTGCATGTATCTCTATGGCAGGGTGTCAAATTACGTTACGAGAGCAAAGTGACATGGGCTTGTTAACAGCAGCACACCCACACTAGGACAAACCTCTCGCTCTGGGGTAACACAATGCGAGATTTCTCCACGTAATTCCCTCGTCTAACTAGAGATAAACCGCGCAATGAAATCCGTTTTTAATTTGCGTTTTGGGGCTTTTTTCGTGATTCTTGTTGAAAGTTACAGCACCTCTGATTTTCCTCTCAGGGCGCAGGCAGAGCAGGACAGAGCTCTTCTCCTCCTCGGAGCACACACACACAGACAGAGCCAGTTGCTCTGCTCTGCTGACTTTCATTTCCTGAGAAGTTGGCGTTGCTTGTACACAGTGATGATATTATATTAGCCGATATGTTTAGAGAAGCTTTGTCACGTTGTCACGTCGTAGTATAGCGTTATACCTTACATTCCCGCTAAACTGCGACGAGATTTGTTTGCTGAAATGTCAGACTGTTGAAAGCCCCCGCCTCTCACTGCTGCTGTGTGCTACTGCTGCTGCGGGTGCATGAGCGAGCAGACTCTCCCGTTTGACTGGCCGAGAGAAAGTGCTTCCAAGTCGGACTGATAGCCGCGGAAATGTCAGACTGTGCACAGAGAGCACTGGAGAAAGTGCTCCAGACAGCAAAACACACACACAGCGAGTCAACCCCCCCCCCCCCCCCCCCGTTGCTTGTACACAGTGATATTACAGTAGCCGATGTGCTTAGACCAGCTTTGTCACGTTGTCACGTCGTAGTATAGCGTTATATTTTACATGTGCGCTATACTGCGATAAGATTTGTTTGCAGAAGGATGAAAGTGAGGCTCTCACTTTGATGCTGGGCGAGAGAGAGTGTGCTGTGCTGCTCACCCCCCCCCCCCCCAGTCCCCAGTCGCTAGTCGCTCTGCTGACAGGCAGAGGGGGAGAGAGAGAGAGAGATCGGCTCCCTACAAGCAGCAGAGAGAGAGAGAGAGAGAGAGAGAGAGAGAGAGAGAGAGAGAGAGAGAGAGAGAGAGAGAGAGAGAGAGAGAGAGAGAGAGAGAGAGAGAGAGAGAGAGAGAGAGAGAGAGGTCTGCATGGGGAAAGTGGGAGAGAGATATGATGCTGCTGCTAATGCCTCCCACACACTAGAGGATAAAAGGCCCGATTTAATGCCCGATTCCCCTCGGGGGGGCGTGGCCCGATTCGAGGCTAGTCTCAACCGATTTTTTGTCAAAAAAAAGTGTCTGGTGTCAATAAATTATTGATTGAATCGGAGCCGGCCCGATCTCGAATCGGGCATATCAAACATGTTTGATATTTACGATGGCTGTCTCCCGACGGAACCCGCAATAGCCAATGAGAGCGAGCAGACCGGGACGCGTCGACGGTCATACCCGGATGTTAATGCAGCGCTACGAGTTGTGGCAACAGCAGTGCCATGTAGCTCCTCTCTCTCCAGCATCCTCACAGCTTAAAACAGGGTGGACAGCGGCGGATGGCTCTCCAAACATGTGCCGAGCGGTTTGTTTGCTTCAAGGGAGTGGATATGCTGTAATATGAGCTCTCAGACAGGACGTTGTTTTAGCTCATTTTCCGAGGGTGTCCGCGCTGCTTGAAGTGGACCCGCCGCTCGGTGCATGTTTGGAGAGCCATCTGCTGTTGTCTGTGTGAAAAAATTGCGGTTTTGTGGGATATAAACAGCCTACAGTCTAGTTGCTGGAATCGCTGTGAGTCGGTACTTCAAACGGCTGGTGTGTGGTCTCGCAGTCTGGCCGAATCGTCTAGTGTGTGCGTTCAGGCGATTTTTATGTTCAAATCTGATGAAATTGTCCTTATGTCTGTGGTCTCTCATGTTTTTAAAATCAGTTAAGATTTGAAAATCCTCTAGTGTGTAGGCAGCATTAGTGCACTGAGTTGTGAGGAGCCGAAAGGGTACAGGGGGGGGTAGGGGAGTAATTATCTTGAAATCCCATAGTCTTTGGGTCACCGTGACGTCACGACGTGTCAAATATCCCATTCATTTGAGAAAAAAAAAAAAGCAGTGTTCGACCCTTAGAGGGCGCTTATGCCAGGTATGCTGCTGAAAAATGATACAAATGGTAAAATGGCAACAGTTTGGTGTCAAATGTGGAAATTCTGACCAGAATTCTTCACACATCACCCCCAAAGTCATATATATTCGTTAAAAGCTGAAAAAAAGTGTTTTGGGGGTTAGTTACACTTTAAGTATTTCTTATGTGACCTAACCTTTTACTGAATTCACTTTCAGTGTTTTTTACCAGTGTAGTTGATTGGGGCCTTTATTTATTTTTACCCCAGATTATCTATTGATTGTGATGTGTAGCCTACTGTGTACCTTGTACAACTTATTACACTTGGCACCAATCTGTATACACATGTGAGTGTATGTATTTCTATTTGACTATTTCTACACTGAGTCGTTATATTGTATAACTTTATATACTCTTCTATTATATGACTTACTTTTTTTCATATTGTACTTTTTATAGTGGGATTGTCTTACTATGATGATTTATTTTTGTATGGAGCATGATGTACTCTGGTTGATTGTCTTCACCTGACTTATTTTCTCTCTGCCAATTGGTGGAGAGGTGTAACCTATATATATGAGTACTCTGTCATTTCCTGCTTCATTCTGAAGAAGGTCGTGTGAGACCGAAACGTCAAGAAATAAATCTATCCGTCTGGGAGACATCTTGTTCAGCAGAGTGCGGACTCTACTCTTTTTCTACTACGTTTGACCCCTTGTCCTGCACCTGCATTTTTGACTGGATGTGCGCACTCTACTCTCTTTTGTGTGTGTGTGTGTGTGTGTGTGTGTGTGTGTGTGCATGTGTGTGTCTGTGTGTGTGCGTGTGCACGCGCGTGTGTGTGTGTGTGTGCATGCGTGCGTCTGTGTGTGCGCGCGTGCGTGTGCGTGCGTCTGTGTGTGTGCGCGTGCGTGCGCGCGTGTGTGTGTGTGTGTGTGCGTCTGTGTGTGTGTGTGTGTGTGCGCGTGTGCGTGTGCGTGTGTGTTAGCATGCAGTTTTCTAGTTTTTGTTGTTGGTGGCTTCCGGAGGTTTAAAATGGTATGAATTGTTTTGTTTGAATTATTGATGATTGAATTGAAAGAGCATTTTCACCCAACTTTTTCTGCTGTGATATTTAAATGATTGTGGGTTAATAATGGTGCTTGATCACATTTAATTTAGATTAATCTCGAAAGTATTTTCATGCAAGCGTTGATTTCTGTCATATGTATACTCTTCTTTCTTTCCACATTCTTTCTGTGCTTTTTGATGAGGGCTAAAGGCTGAATTATACTCGACCAAGCTCGTTGGGGGTGGGGCCCCGCGAGTCTCCGTGCAGACCCCGCACTGGGGTTGATGCCATTATACTCAGAAAGTGATCAGCATGTATTGTACAATGGTAATAGTAATAGTGAGAACAGCCCGTGGAAAAGTCGCAATGAAACGCTATTATGTGCAGTACTGAGTGTGCTTTCACTCTCAAACGACCGCACATCAGCACATAAAGGAATCACCAAACTTGTTTTTACTGAAAGCCGTTTTACTTCTCAGCCCTGATTGCCTACTCTGTGATGCTTTTAATCTCTCTCAATAATGCTCTCAACACAACACATTTACTTGGTGAAATGACTAAAAACGAACAGTTGCAAATCAAACTTTATAGCCTACCACATGGGTCAAGAAATGTGGGGAAAACACAGCTCAGTGTTCAGGGCTCAGTGGCTTGAAAGCGGACATGTTTGGAGAGAAGCCGTGCGTTGCTCGCGCTGTGAGAAAAAAAATCAGGCACAAGGCGAGCGCCCGATGGAGGTAGCGCCCAACCACGCCCAACAAATTTACGTAATTTGATGCGCCCGGCCCTCGCTCCACCCCCGCGCCCTTCACGGCAGGGTGAGCATAATACAAGCTTAATGGTGAGGCTAACCCTGTGGGGAGAATGCAGTCTGTGTGAATATGGTGGGCAGCTTCTACTGCCGGTGTGAAGATGGTTACATCATCATCATTACAGACTGTGAGGTTTTCAGCCAGCGTAACAGATTCTGTTGTGGAGGAATTTGCATATTTGCAGATGGATATATATAGTCAGATATACATTTGACTTGTACTGGTATTGAAAGTAAAAACATGCCAGGAGATTGCTATCTGCTGTGCACAGGCACAGGATGGCACAGGCACAAGATAGGAGCCCATGAGGGATGATTAGCTATATAGGTGGTGTGGTTTCCTCTCATTGTGTGAACTTGGGCTATATATGCGTGCGAAGCTCAGTTCAGTTCAGTATAAAATGACTTTGTGTGGTATTAATAAATCAGAGGAATGCACAGAAATTGTGGACCAAAGCAGCTCAGCAGGCAAAATAGAATACAAGGCAAAAAAAGGAGCTACTTGGAGTTTGAAAAGAATATCTATACTATAATGACAGGATCGTCTGTCTGTCTGTCTGTCTGTCCTTTGCGTATCTCGAGAACCGTTGGTCGGATCGACTTGAAACTCGGGGGGTGCACTGATGGCGACCCGACGGAGGGCAGTGCCCTGTTTCCGTGCGATTCGGACGCGAAACACGTTCGATATTAATACATTTGTGTTCAATCAAGCGTGTGCTCCTTCCAGCCCTGGCTGATCTGGGCTAAGTGTCAACACTGCTGTGAGGACAGCCGTTGAGTAAACAGTCGTTAGCTAAGTCAACATCAGTCCTTGAGATTGAATGGGGCGGGGGGGAGGGGTGTTATTTTATAAGGGGTCCTTTCTGAAAAACATTTGAGAACCTCTGCTCTAGGGCAACACCACTTCCAGGAACCCGCATCCTGTGTAAGTAGGGTTCCCAGAGTAAAACCTGGCCATTTCCACCACTGCTTATGGATGATCATCATCTGCTGCATGCCATCGAGAACCTTTGGTCGGATCGACTTCAAACTTTGGGAGTGTGCCGTATTGTGCAGTGCCCTGTTTTTGTGCAATTCGGCATAGCGCCACCTACTGGCAACATAGAAAATGTGGTTTATCTCAAGAACCATTCGTCAGATCGACTTCAATTTTGGGGAGTGTGCTGAGGGGAACTCGACACAGTGCAGGGAGCTGAATGATGTCTTCCAGCAGGGACCTGAGAAGAGATTTCACAGTTACTGGTTCCAGTGCCCTGTCAGTGTTTGGGCCCTAAGCCCTCCATATTAAATTGTCTGGATGGGCCTGTCACTGACAATACACATCAGTGGAAAACTAACCTGCAAATTAAATATGGCTGAATTTGTGTGCCGTATCGTCCAGACTGCTGCATGTTTCACTAAGTAGGGATGCCGCTAGTTATTAAGACTAACTTTCATATTTATTTCAATGTATTAGAGCAGCACAAATGAACTCGATCATCTTGGCTATCGTCAGCAACAGGATTTTGCTTAAGAAAATTATATTATGAAATTTTAATATGTGGACTGGAATTCCCTGCATGCAGTGTAAAACAACTTGAACTAATGCTTACATCTCCACCACCATCCTGCCCCGCCCAGAACACCATGAAGCGAGGGAAGCAGCTCCTGAGCGAGAAGAGCTTTGGTGTGGCGGTTTGCTGTTTGTGTTTAGTTAAGATGCTGCTCAGCATTTTTACATTAAAGGCCCATTCACAACTACCGTAAATTCCGGACTATAAGGCGCACCGGTGTATAAGCCGCACCTTCAAAGTTGACTATTTTTTTCTTATATAAGCCGCTGC
This sequence comes from Poromitra crassiceps, assembly GCF_964638095.1. NCBI lineage: Eukaryota > Metazoa > Chordata > Actinopteri > Beryciformes > Melamphaidae > Poromitra > Poromitra crassiceps. Next base: position 84,462 of record NW_028152175.1, on the reverse strand, counting down.
GGACTATAAGCCGCGGGTGTTTTAATGGGTTTTTATTTTTATTTTTTATTTTTTATTGTGTTTTAATGTTTAATTACCATATGTAATGCTCCCATTTATTAACATTTCAACAAAACAACATAACACAACACCACCTGTGTTGTTATTTACAGTGCACACAGTGTCATACAGTGTCATACAGTGTGGTGAAAAGAGGGCAAGAGAGGAAATTAAAACAGAAGTGGATTTATAGTTAGAAAGAGTGCTAAAAAAGAGAGTTTTTTTTTTTTTTTTTTTTTTTTTTTTGAAAAAATCCATAGATAAGCCGCACCGTTATATAAGCCGCAGGGGCCAAAAAAGGCCAAAAAACGGGAAAAAAGGTGCGGCTTATAGTCCGGAATTTACGGTAGAATGTTTACTATAAAGACGCTTTTTGAAAAAGACCATCACCTTTTGGGATTAGCGCTAAGGCTGTTTACTGACCTGGAAGCTAGTTTGCTAGTTAGCTTTTGCTTGCATGATGCTAAGAAAATAGCATAATCTCTTGGCCACCCTGACTGCAAAATGCGGTATTATCCTATGTTTTCAATATGAGCAGGGTTTAACCACATGTGTCTCCAGTAGCCTGTTGAAAGCCATTTAGCCACGGTGAAGTTACAGGTGTTTCTTTCAACCCCATGCTCTCAACATGGGCTCCAGGGGACTTGACTCTTTGATCCACAGTAGGCTACAATAGATTTGGTGTGCAGAGTAACCTACTGCTAAAAACTTGGTGGCCATTAGCACCATTAGCTCTGCTCTCATAAGCACAATCATCTCATGAAAGCACCATCAAACATGTTCTCTGCCATTTCCTCTCTTTTGCAGCAATCCATCAACCCAAATCCATTGACTATGTTGTTATTTACTTTAGAGAGCAAGTCAAGTAAAAGCACGTCGCTAAAGTCATCATGGTCCATTTTTTCTCTGAATATTTGGTGCCGATATTGTTGGTAGTGTGAACGCTCTCTCTTCTCTACTCCCCTCTCTCCTCCTCCCCCTCTCTCTCTCCTCTCCTCTCTCCTCCTCTCCTCTCCTCCTCTCCTCTCCTCCCCTCTCTCTCCCCTCCTGTCCTCTTCTCTGTGCAGGAGGTGCAGGTACGTATGGGCGAGACGGAGCAGCTGTATGCAGAGGTGGCTGAGGTGGCGGTGCTCCGGCAGCAGTGGCTCCACGACGCTCTGGCCGTCTACAGCATGTTCAGCGAGGTCAATGCCTGTGAGCTGTGGATCGACGAGGAGGAGCAGTGGCTGGACAAGATGGAGATCCCCGAGAGGCTGGAGTACGTGGAGGTGGTGACACACAGGTTAGTGTGTTACAAAACTGACTTTTGTATCCAAGAGTGGTTTTACTTCGTTTCGAACTCAAGCTCTCACTAGTGCCTTAAACGCTGCAACGCAGCCCTATGGAAGACTGTTATTTTGCTCCAAAATTACTTTTCATTAAAACCTGACCACCCACCCGTAGGTGGCGTGGTACCCCCTGGGACTGACACGGATCCACGTGACTACGTCACGTCCTGCCAGCCCAGGGAATAATCACTTCCGCTTTCTTCCAGCCGCTGTGAAGACGTGTTTTGTGAAAGCTCCACGGATAACGAGGAGTTATATTACATAGCTTTAGATACTAGGCTCGTTCCGGCTGACTTGCCCACCTCAAGAGGGTCGCGTGGACGGGATAAAGCAGGCTTCGGAGACCCGACCCTGTGCCCTTCACCCTGCGGCGTCGGAACAAGTCATCTAAAAAGCTAAGAGTATCTTCCTTAGTTAACTGTTGTTAGCTGCCGCCGTGCAGTTGATGTGAAACGTTCCCCGGAAACGGGGTAACGTTGTTAGGCTTGAGCGCATGACTCAGGTCTGCACTCATAACTCTAGCTAGGTTTGCATACATGCAGAATAGCTTGTACCGTTAGCACTAGAACAACAGGCTAAATAGCACAGTTGTCACAGATAGCTAGCTGCATCCGTGCGGTTGTTTCTGTTGCTAGGTACTTTAGGAACGCCGGCTTTAGAGCGCGCGCGTTAGATAGTTAGCTAGTTTGCTCAGTGCAGCTAGCTTGGACTACCTTGTAGCACTGCAGCTATCTGGCTGCGTCCCCAGACAGGGTAACGCACCCGGTTATTGTGGCAGATAGCTAACGTGCACACGTGCAGTTAGTGTCTGTGTGCTAAGTACTTCGCGCCAGCTACCTCTGTGTAGGGCGCGCCTTAAGCGAGAGTAGTAGCTAGTAGCCATGCTCTTCAGTGAAATAGCTAGTTAGCTAGCTTGCTCCCGTGCAGCCAGTATCTAGCGATGTGTAGCACTCCAGCTCTTACCGGTGCAGGCTTAGCTTGCACGTTAACCCCGTTTTCCTGTTAGCAGAGAGAGGGGGGAACAGCTAGGTGCTGTATTAGCTGTGAGGCTATGCTGGCCGGTTACGACCGGCACAATTAATTTGATGTGTGCATGCCTAAGGGCAGGAGCACGCCGCACAGGCGTTGCTGGGACCTACATAAATGTAGTGTAGCTTTTACTGGCGTCTGAGATTTTAACTGGGCGATTCGCTAGCTAGGTGAGCTCGCCCCGCATGTGTGGGCCGCTTCTCTCAGTACTTACGCCATCTTAGCCAGCTTGCTTGTCTGCTAAGTGTTGCTTGCCTCGTGCAATTAGCATCTACTAGATTGCAACTCCCTCTGAGGAGTTTCTTCTGAGATTGACTAGCTTCGCGGGCCGCTGGCCTTTGCTTGCGGTCACGCTTGCTTCCCCGTGTTACTCAGGGTAGAGACGCGCTGCACCGGCCTGTGCGCAGGCTTGTGTTAGCGCACGCTTGTCTCTCAGTGCTTATGCTAGCTTAGCTAGTGGCTTCCACGTCTGTTCTCTCGGGTTAACAGGTTGTGGGTATTGGTGCCCCCCCTTCGGGATGGGCTATTGCCGCTTACGTTACCATTGCACGCGCACGTTCGCTAGCCTCCGGGTTGCTTACTGTCTAGCCTGTGCTTCTTGCTAGCTTGCTTAAGCAGTACTCCCGCTAATAGGGTGCGCCCTGCGGGAGCTTGCTATTAGTGGTTAACTTCCTGCTTCCTCTTGCTACTGAGCAGGGAAGGTCAGGGAGGGGATGGGCCATGTGTTAAACTACTTTGGCCGAGTATGAATCGGCACGTTAAGTGCGTGTTCTGCCTTGGGCACGAGCATGCTGCACAGGCGCCTTGAACCCTCGGTCTTGTCGGCAGCTAAGCTCTTGAGAGCTGGCCAAGGTCCGCTCTCAAAGAGGTGTGAAAGCTAGCTTGCCTTGCATAGGTGCAGATAGCAATATTTAGTACTGTTTAGCACAGAACGATAGCATTTGCAGATAGCTGGCGTGCACCCGTGCAGTTAGTATCTGTGTGTTAAGTACATTGGGCGCGAGATACCTCCGCTACAATAGACATACTGCTCCTTGCTGGCGCTACGCGTCCAGCAGGGCTTACAGCTCGCCAAGGTCTGGGCTCAGTGCCAGCCTTTGGCTTGTAGCTCTAAGGACAAGCCCACCGCCCTTGGTGCCCAAGGCCCGGGGTGGTTGGGAGCTCTCCATGGGTCGCACTCCCTTGTTGGGGCTCCCCCTGCAAGTGCAGGGAGCCTGGCGGGGGGTCACAGCGCACCTTGGTCCATGGCCACGGCCTGGCCTCGGTTGGCAGCGCCCAGGTCAAGCCCACCGGTTGGCTCACCAAGGCTGGGCTTAGTTCCAGCCTGCGGCTTGTAGCTTTAGACCCACCGTCCTCGGTGCCCAAGGCCCGAGTTCGGTCGGGAGCTCGCCCAGGGTCTCATACCCAGCATCAAGGCTCGCCTTGGTCCATGGCTACGGCCTGGCCTCGGCTAGAGGCTCCTAGGACAGCCCACCATCAATGGCACCAACGGCTCATTGCTGGTCGGGAGCTCGCCTGGGGGCCGCACTGTCGGACAAGTCCACGTGCGTCTCGAGAGAGAACATTACCTCCGCAGTCCCCCCAGCCTGCGAAAGGCGCACGGCAGGGGGGGGGGGGGTTACTTCGATACAACAGCGCGTCAGTAGGCAGAGCTTGCGTAAGAAGTTCTCCCCCAGCATGCACAGCTTCTACGGAACTGTCCATGCGGCGGGGGGGCGTAGCCTCTCACGTCCCGCCCCCCCCATCAGGGCACCGGATCGAAAGGTCCCGGTGCCCAGCAATATGCTCATGACTATATTTCAGGGATCATTTCTATAGTTTCTAACTTGAGAAATGTGTTTCTAAAATGTTCAGTCTCGCTATCCACGATGATGAGACGGTGATACTCTTTTCTGAGCGCGAAGCGGGCAGAGAGACTTGATTCAGTTCATATGCTCTCTGCTTTTGATGACCGTTCACTGTCTGCTATGGGGACATTGAGGGAGAGAGTATGATCCGAGTGGTAGAAAAAAACGGGTTCCGCTCCGTTGGCCACAAGAGACCATCTTGTCCAACAGGCTCAATGCCTGGGAGCATCTATGTTCCCCCGTCCCCGTTACGGCGCACCCTCCAGAGGGGATACGCGCTACAGTTTGCCCACCCACGTTCGACGGGACCCCCGATCTGGCCGTGGAGGAGGAGGCCATGGACGGCTCCATGCGTCCAAAATTGGACCTTCGGCGTCTCAACAAGACGCTGAGGAAGTCCCGTCCCGAATGCTCTCTTCCCCGCCTGTTCAAGTTGAGACAGGGGGATTTCTTACTTCCAGGGATCTGGAAGGTGCGGTCTTCCATGTCCACATGGTCAGGAGACACAGGAAATACCTGAGGTTCTCCTTCCTGGGGAAGGCTTACGAGTTCTGTGGCTTGCCATTCGGCATGTCTTTGAGCCCGCGAACCCTCACGGTGTGCGTGGAGGCAGCCGTGGCTCCCCTCCGCGCGAGGGGGATCCGCGTCTTCCTATATCTCAACGACGTTCTCTTAGCGGCCGACTCGAGGGTCTGTGCCGCGGAACATACCAAGGTGGTGACCGATCACCGGCAAACCTTAGGGTTTTTGGTGAACTGGCAGAAGAGTTGCCTCGTCCCAGCGCAGGCGGCGACCTTCCTGGGGCTCGAGCTATACTTCCTGCGAGCCTTTCGCCAGAGCGACAGGCTCGCACGGTTCGGACAGCAAGCCAAGGACGTTAGGTCTGTGCCCTCGGTGTCAGTGCATCAGTGCACAGTGATGTTGGGCCTGATGGCCTCAGCACTGCATGTGCTCCCACTAGGGAGGCTACACATGCTCTCGTGGTCCAAATATGGTTCTCAGGCTTCGCCTGGACTCGGCCGGGGACCGTCATCGCAGGGTTCCTCTGACAGGTCAGGCCTGGCAGGCACTGGCTATATGGGCGGACCCCCGTTACCTCTCGAGAGGTACTCGGTGGGGCCCTGTCCCGCTCAGGATGGTGATTCGCACAGACGCCTCCCTCTGGGGAGGGGGTGCGATTTGCGGGCATTTTTCGGCGAACGGCCGGTGGGAGGCTCAGGAGCTTCGCCACATGAACGTGCTAGAGCTGAAGGCGATTCGCCGGGCTCTGCCTCAGGACAAGCCCACCATCAATGGCGCCGTGGGCCCATTGTTGGTTGGGAGCTCTCTTGGGAAACCGCACTGCCGGACAAGTCCGCGTGCGGCCAGACTCAAAAGAGAACGTTGCCTCCGCAGTCCCCCCGGCCTGCGGAGGTAACACTTCCAGCGGCTCACACATGGGCACCATGTGCTGATTCGCTCGGACAATAGGGCAGCGATCGCCCACCTGAACAAACAGGGCGGTGTGCGGTCGGGGGCGCTGAACCATAGCGGGGATTCACCTGTGGGTGTATCCCCGTCTCCTTTCAGTGTCAGCGGTCTATCTGCCGGGACGGCGGAGTTACGACCGGCCTGCTGTCTCGAGGCAATCCCCGTTATACGGAGTGGTGCGTAGTAGCCATGCTCTTCAGTGAAATAGCTAGTTAGCTAGCTTGCTCCCGTGCAGCCAGTATCTAGCGATGTGTAGCACTCCAGCTCTTACCGGTGCAGGCTTAGCTTGCACGTTAACCCCGTTTTCCTGTTAGCAGAGAGAGGGGGGAACAGCTAGGTGCTGTATTAGCTGTGAGGCTATGCTGGCCGGTTACGACCGGCACAATTAATTTGATGTGTGCATGCCTAAGGGCAGGAGCACGCCGCACAGGCGTTGCTGGGACCTACATAAATGTAGTGTAGCTTTTACTGGCGTCTGAGATTTTAGCTGGGCGATTCGCTAGCTAGGTGAGCTCGCCCCGCATGTGTGGGCCGCTTCTCTCAGTACTTACGCCATCTTAGCCAGCTTGCTTGTCTGCTAAGTGTTGCTTGCCTCGTGCAATTAGCATCTACTAGATTGCAACTCCCTCTGAGGAGTTTCTTCTGAGATTGACTAGCTTCGCGGGCCGCTGGCCTTTGCTTGCGGTCACGCTTGCTTCCCTGTGTTACTCAGGGTAGAGACGCGCTGCACCGGCCTGTGCGCAGGCTTGTGTTAGCGCACGCTTGTCTCTCAGTGCTTATGCTAGCTTAGCTAGTGGCTTCCACGTCTGTTCTCTCGGGTTAACAGGTTGTGGGTATTCGGGATGGGCTATTGCCGCTTACGTTACCATTGCACGCGCACGTTCGCTAGCCTCCGGGTTGCTTACTGTCTAGCCTGTGCTTCTTGCTAGCTTGCTTAAGCAGTACTCCCGCTAATAGGGTGCGCCCTGCGGGAGCTTGCTATTAGTGGTTAACTTCCTGCTTCCTCTTGCTACTGAGCAGGGAAGGTCAGGGAGGGGATGGGCCATGTGTTAAACTACTTTGGCCGAGTATGAATCGGCACGTTAAGTGCGTGTTCTGCCTTGGGCACGAGCATGCTGCACAGGCGCCTTGAACCCTCGGTCTTGTCGGCAGCTAAGCTCTTGAGAGCTGACCAAGGTCCGCTCTCAAAGAGGTGTGAAAGCTAGCTTGCCTTGCATAGGTGCAGATAGCAATATTTAGTACTGTTTAGCACAGAACGATAGCATTTGCAGATAGCTGGCGTGCACCCGTGCAGTTAGTATCTGTGTGCTAAGTACATTGGGCGCGAGATACCTCCGCTACAATAGACATACTGCTCCTTGCTGGCGCTACGCGTCCAGCAGGGCTTACAGCTCGCCAAGGTCTGGGCTCAGTGCCAGCCTTTGGCTTGTAGCTCTAAGGACAAGCCCACCGCCCTTGGTGCCCAAGGCCCGGGGTGGTTGGGAGCTCTCCATGGGTCGCACTCCCTTGTTGGGGCTCCCCCTGCAAGTGCAGGGAGCCTGGCGGGGGGTCACAGCGCACCTTGGTCCATGGCCACGGCCTGGCCTCGGTTGGCAGCGCCCAGGTCAAGCCCACCGGTTGGCTCACCAAGGCTGGGCTTAGTTCCAGCCTGCGGCTTGTAGCTTTAGACCCACCGTCCTCGGTGCCCAAGGCCCGAGTTCGGTCGGGAGCTCGCCCAGGGTCTCATACCCAGCATCAAGGCTCGCCTTGGTCCATGGCTACGGCCTGGCCTCGGCTAGAGGCTCCTAGGACAGCCCACCATCAATGGCACCAACGGCTCATTGCTGGTCGGGAGCTCGCCTGGGGGCCGCACTGTCGGACAAGTCCACGTGCGTCTCGAGAGAGAGAACATTACCTCCGCAGTCCCCCCAGCCTGCGAAAGGCGCACGGCAGGGGGGGGGGGGGGGGGTTACTTCGATACAACAGCGCGTCAGTAGGCGGAGCTTGCGTAAGAAGTTCTCCCCCAGCATGCACAGCTTCTACGGAACTGTCCATGCGGCGGGGGGGCGTAGCCTCTCACGTCCCGCCCCCCCATCAGGGCACCGGATCGAAAGGTCCCGGTGGCCAGCAATATGCTCATGACTATATTTCAGGGATCATTTCTATAGTTTCTAACTTGAGAAATGTGTTTCTAAAATGTTCAGTCTCGCTATCCACGATGATGAGACGGTGATACTCTTTTCTGAGCGCGAAGCGGGCAGAGAGACTTGATTCAGTTCATATGCTTTCTGCTTTTGATGACCGTTCACTGTCTGCTATGGGGACATTGAGGGAGAGAGTATGATCCGAGTGGTAGAAAAAAACGGGTTCCGCTCCGTTGGCCACAAGAGACCATCTTGTCCAACAGGCTCAATGCCTGGGAGCATCTATGTTCCCCCGTCCCCGTTACGGCGCACCCTCCAGAGGGGATACGCGCTACAGTTTGCCCACCCACGTTCGACGGGACCCCTGATCTGGCCGTGGAGGAGGAGGCCATGGACGGCTCCATGCGTCCAAAATTGGACCTTCGGCGTCTCAACAAGATGCTGAGGAAGTCCCGTCCCGAATGCTCTCTTCCCCGCCTGTTCAAGTTGAGACAGGGGGATTTCTTACTTCCAGGGATCTGGAAGGTGCGGTCTTCCATGTCCACATGGTCAGGAGACACAGGAAATACCTGAGGTTCTCCTTCCTGGGGAAGGCTTACGAGTTCTGTGGCTTGCCATTCGGCATGTCTTTGAGCCCGCGAACCCTCACGGTGTGCGTGGAGGCAGCCGTGGCTCCCCTCCGCGCGAGGGGGATCCGCGTCTTCCTATATCTCAACGACGTTCTCTTAGCGGCCGACTCGAGGGTCTGTGCCGCGGAACATACCAAGGTGGTGACCGATCACCGGCAAACCTTAGGGTTTTTGGTGAACTGGCAGAAGAGTTGCCTCGTCCCAGCGCAGGCGGCGACCTTCCTGGGGCTCGAGCTATACTTCCTGCGAGCCTTTCGCCAGAGCGACAGGCTCGCACGGTTCGGACAGCAAGCCAAGGACGTTAGGTCTGTGCCCTCGGTGTCAGTGCATCAGTGCACAGTGATGTTGGGCCTGATGGCCTCAGCACTGCATGTGCTCCCGCTAGGGAGGCTACACATGCTCTCGTGGTCCAAATATGGTTCTCAGGCTTCGCCTGGACTCGGCCGGGGACCGTCATCGCAGGGTTCCTCTGACAGGTCAGGCCTGGCAGGCACTGGCTATATGGGCGGACCCCCGTTACCTCTCGAGAGGTACTCGGTGGGGCCCTGTCCCGCTCAGGATGGTGATTCGCACAGACGCCTCCCTCTGGGGAGGGGGTGCGATTTGCGGGCATTTTTCGGCGAACGGCCGGTGGGAGGCTCAGGAGCTTCGCCACATAAACGTGCTAGAGCTGAAGGCGATTCGCCGGGCTCTGCCTCAGGACAAGCCCACCATCAATGGCGCCGTGGGCCCATTGTTGGTTGGGAGCTCTCTTGGGGACCGCACTGCCGGACAAGTCCGCGTGCGGCCAGACTCAAAAGAGAACGTTGCCTCCGCAGTCCCCCCGGCCTGCGGAGGTAACACTTCCAGCGGCTCACACATGGGCACCATGTGCTGATTCGCTCGGACAATAGGGCAGCGATCGCCCACCTGAACAAACAGGGCGGTGTGCGGTCGGGGGCGCTGAACCATAGCGGGGATTCACCTGTGGGTGTATCCCCGCTCCTTTCAGTGTCAGCGGTCTATCTGCCGGGACGGCGGAGTTACGACCGGCCTGCTGTCTCGAGGCAATCCCCGTTATACGGAGTGGTGCCTCCACCCTCGGGTGATGGAACAGGTTTGGGCCAGGGTTGGTCGCGCCTGCGTCGATCTCTCGCATCGCGGCGCGCGACACACTGCCCACTGTGGTTCTCGATCCAGGAGGACAGCCCCCGTTAGGTCATGACGCGCTAAAAGCGCACGCGTGGCCGAGGGAGGGGCTCTATGCGTTTCCCCCGACCCCCCCTGATCCGTCAGGTGTTGGACAGGGTGAGGGAACAGCGCCTCCGGCTCGTTTTAGTCTGTTTGGCACAGGCAGACATGGTTTGCGGACCTGGTCTCCCTGGCGCAAGATCCGCCCTGGGCATTGCCGGTACGGGCCGATCTCCTATCCCAGGCGGAGGGGGAGGTGTTCCACCCCTCCCCAGGCAGGTGGAAGCTAGCGGTCTGGCTCCTGAACCGGACCAGTTGCTAGCCCAGGGCTTGCCTGACAATGTGGGATGCACTATGCAGCAACTAAGGGCGTGGATCCAGTGAACTGCAGTGTGCGACCAGTTCTCTGTTTCCTTCAGAGCCTGCTTGACGCGGGTCAGTCCCCGCAGTCGTTTAAGGTGTACGTAGCCGCGATTCTGCTTGCCATAGGGGAATTGAAGGGAGCCCCGTGGGGGCGTACCCTTTGGTCTTGCGCCTCATGAAGGGGGCGCGTAAACTGCGCCCGCCGTCGCGGTGCGTTTTTCCCCCAAATCGGACCTGGTTACGGTGCTGGACGGGCTAACGGGTCATCCGTTTGAGCCCTTGGACTCCGCCGATTTAAGGGTTCTGTCTTTAAAGACCGCGCTGCTGCTGGCCTTGTCGTCAGGAAAGAGAGTTGGTGACCTGATTGCCCTCTCGGTGCAGCAGGCCTGTGTGGTAATGATGGGCGCAGGGTTACGTTGCGACCTAACCCGGCTTACCAACCTAAGATTATTAATGTCAGCTTTAGGTCTATGGTCATAGACTTATCAGCATTCTGTCCCCCGCCGTTCAGTTAGAGACGGGCGAGGAGAGACGTTTGCTCATGCTGTGCCCCGTAAGGGCGCTCTCGGCCTATGTGGCCAGGACGCGTTCTTTACGCATACAGATCAGCTGTTGGTTTGCTTTGGGCCAAGGGCCCAGGGCGGACCCCTTTCCAAGGATCGCTTATCACACTGGATAGTGGAGGCGATCGCGTTGGCATACTCTGCTGTGGGCAAGGTTCCCCAGGAGGGTATCAAGGCGCTTTCTACGCGAGGTGTTGCGACATCCTCTGCGTTGTTGCGCGGTGTGTCGGTGGAGGACATGTGTGCCGCGGCCTCATGGTCCTCTCATCACACTTTCGTCAGGTACTACAGTCTCGACGTGTCCGGTGCGCAGTTCGCGCATGCGGTGCTGTCGGTGGCAAGAAAGTAGTATCGTTGCCACTCTAATATGTCAGACGGTTAGGCATAAACGTTGCCATATGGCCGTGGTTCACCGGTGCCTTTCGGGTCGCCCTGTGGGGTGCTCCCGGCAGCAAGGTCGGTTGAATGGAGGCACTAGTGAGAGCTTGAGTTCGAAACGAAGTAAAACATTAGGGTTGTGCTACAACCCAGGTTTTACGAGTGAGAACGAGAGCTCTCACTACCCAGCCTTGCTGTGTCGATGCGTCACGGGGTGCGTCGGATCTCAGCGGGCTGGAAGAAATTAGAGTGATTATTACCTGGGCTGGCAGGACGTGACGTAGTCACGTGGATCCGTGTCAGTCCCAGGGGGTACCACGCCACCTACGGGTGGGTGGTCAGGTTTTAATGAAAAGTAATTTTGGAGCAAAATAACAGTCTTCCATAGGGCTGCGTTGCAGCGTTTAAGGCACTAGTGAGAGCTCTCGTTCTCACTCGTAAAACCTGGGTTGTAGCACAACCCTAATGATACTATGACTGTCCCATTCTATTCCAAAATGCCCTTCCCTGTAGGTTCGAGAGCCTGGACCAGGAGATGAACAGCTTGATGGGAAGGATCCTAGATGTCAACCAGATAGTCCAGCAGCTCCTGGATGGAGGTCATCCGTCTTCTACAGAGCTCAGAGGCTGTCAGGACCACCTCAGCTCCAGGTACTGACCTCACACTGGCCGCCCACTCTGGGTCTTTAAAAAGCATATTGGCCTAAACAAATTAATGGGTCGCGACTTAATGACTAAGGAAAAATGTGGGTCATGAGGCTAGACCAGTTGAGAACCACTGCTCTAGGTGGTATTGTTTCTAAGCTACAGCTAATTAAATTCAAGATTTTGCCAGATTTTTCTAAACCCCATTCAAGTCAATGGGGGAGAAAATGGCACCCAGAATAGCACCCAGAATGCACCCAGAATGCCCAAAATGTTTGGCAGATCGAAAAATAGGAGTTTATAGATTGTGCCTTGCTTTCAGAAAGCACCAGACAATTGGACTCGAGTCATAGGGACTCGGACTCGAGTCGACTCGAGTCGCAAATTTGACGACTTCCGACTCGACTCGGACTTAGAAGGTAAATACTTGAAACTCGACTCGGACTTGGAAGAAAATGACTCGAAACTCGACTCGGACTTGTGACAAGATCAGCCGAGTGCACCAGCTGGGCGTACGCCTAGGTTTATACGCTACGTCCGATGTAGAACTCAAAGTTACGACTAACTTAATTTTATGACTAGTGCACCCTGTATGCGCTGCGTCTGTGTATGGAGCAGGCGTAAAAGTTACACCCAAATGCGTAGCTACTCACTGACAGCTGTCTCATCTTGATCTGCGCGTGATGCGGCCGGAATCTTCTCCAAAAATATCGATCGATATGTGCTGTAAATATAGATGTTTTGGGCGCAGGACCTCCGCTCGTCGGCGGGTTTTAAGCTGATGCGTCGGAAGATCTTTCAATTTCTTCCTGACTTCGTCAACTGCCCGCAGTGCGCAATCTGCCATCGCATTCAGTACTGATTGCACTTGTGATCAAACTGCTTGTGTTGGCGCTGTTAAATTGAGCTGTGAGAACGTTTCTATGCTTTGAATACAACTCTATAAGTTTGAGCTGAGTTGGAGCTGTCTGTCAGCTGTCTCGAGCTCGTCTGAGAGAAGTGTGTTGCTTGGCAACAAGCACGTATTAACGTGAACGCGCACGTCTGCAGCCTAAATAATCTCTGCCTTGTCATTTTTTCTAACCTGTGACTCGACTTGACATAACCTGTGACTCGACTCGAGACTTGACTTGAAATAACATTGTGACTTGACTTGACTTGACTTGCCGACAAAAGGAAAGACTTGGGACTTGCTTGTGACTCGGGACCAATTGACTTGAGACTCGCTTGGGACTCGGATCAGAGGGACTTGGACAATTGTCTGGAAAGCACAATAGTAGAATGTGAATGACTCTTCTCCCTCCCTCCATCCCATCAGGACCTGGACTCATTCCTGACCTGGCTGGTCCAGACTCAGATGGCTGCAGCCTCGGACCAGCTGCTCTGGAGGAGGCGGAGCCTCGGACCAGCTGCTCTGGAGGAGGCGGAGAGACTCATCAACAAACACGCCGCCCTCAAAGAGGAGATCGGACGGTGAGCTGCTGATGGGCGGAGCCACGGCTGTGGTGACTTTGAGAAAACTACATTACAAAACACAGCATATTGTGTTGACAATTGAAACAAGGAAGTGCACACAAAGGCAGCTGAAAGTAACATCAAACTAGACTAGAGGTATTGAAATGAGTAATGTATCAAAACATACAACATTTATAGTAAACATGTTATCCCCCACCAGTGATGTAGTTCCACCCTTGGGTCAGTCCCATTCATTGTCAATGCCGCCCCCTAGTGGCACAAAGTCAACATTACTGTTTGACTGAACAATCTGACATATGGATCCATAGCCCCCTTTAGTTCATGCATTAACATCATGCATCATGACACAAATGGGACAAGATGTCACTTAGTTTCCTCAGTAATAGTAATGACATATTCCCATTAGCTATTGCCTCTATGCCGGTCTACCTAAAACCATTGCTATCTTTCTAAAGGACATACAAAGAGAAAACACAATCTAATGTCTCTGTGGACCCGGACATGTATTTTAATCCCATGAGTAAAAGTCCTGCAACCAGGCTAAACCGTAACTAGACACAATCTGGATGAGAGAAATGTGTTAGGGCCAGGTGTAAAGGCAAGTGGTCCTGTGTCCGGCAGGTATGAGGAGGACTACCAGTGTCTGCAGGTGGTGAACGAGCTGTTGGAGTCCGAGGAGGCTCCTCTGCCGCACGCTGCCCTGCAGCAGTGGCTCCAGAAGCTCCACGTCGGCTGGAACAAGCTGCTGGAGATGTGGGAGAGCAGGAGGGAGGTGCTGGTCCAGGCTCACATCTTCCACCTGTTCCTGTGGGATGTCAAACAGGCCGAGTCCTTCCTCAACAACCAGGTGAGCCATACAAGATTAAGATTCAACCGGACGGACAAACCCCGTCTTTATTTGTCACAAACACCGTGGCATGCACACATGCACGGTGGCCAGTACACACACACACATGCTTGTGAAATGTGTCCTCTGCGTTTGACCCATCCTGGCTCGTCCTCCTCCATGGTCAGGCCAGGAGCGCTGGGCAGCTGCAGTGAGAAGACCAACTTCCACCGCTGGTCAGATGATGATCTTCTGCATGTTTTTAGTTGGGAGTTATATATGGAGGAATCCCAGGGAGCACGGGGAGAACATGCAAACAAACGGACAGCAGGGGGCCATAAAGGAAGTGCCTCCAGACACGTGTTAAAGGGCCACTTTGCCCATATTCAACCAGCTTTGTATCATGACAAAATCAGTAGTACTGTATATGCAAATGAACAATCAGTAATACTGTATATGTATGTATCATGACAAAATCAGTAGTACTGTATATGCAAATGAACAATGTTTAACTTCCCTCCATGTCGTCTGGACCCAGAGCTCCTTGTTCATTTGCAGAACTTCCTGGACCATTATGATGTCATGTGGGGATGCTATTTGGTGATAGTGATGTATTAGGCCCTTTTCACGGGGGCCATTTTGTGTGGAAAAGGCAGGATAAACACAGGTGCAAGCAAAACACTAATGAGGGTTTCCAACTTCCAATCATGGAAAAGGAGAGAGCTAAAAAGTAGTACTAAAAGCTAAACATGAGCATGCTGTGTGTGTTTACTGATGCCACGTTACTAAGCCAATAATAATACAGCATCAAAGTCCAAAAAAGCTTTGGGTAAAGTGGAAATAAGGCAACAACAATGTGAGTGATGCTGTTTTACTGGAGGTCATAGAGGTGGGAGGTTTTACTGGCTCTGTCCACACGCTCCCATAATCATTTTATAATGGTTACGTTTCCCAACTGTCCCTGTTCAGCTGTGTGCTCTTTGTGTATGAATTGGCTGTCTGACTGCAGCAGAGCTTCATAGAGATACACTGTGTTGACTGCTTGCCTGGATGGCCTGGGTGTGGCTGGCTCAGTTCTGCCACACTCTGTCCTCAGAGAGACAGGGAGAGAAAGGGGGGAGAGAGAGAGCTAGAACATCACTGTGCAGCATCTGACTGGAACATCCATCTGTGTGTGTGTATGTGTGTGTGTGCGTGTCTCTTTTTGTAACAGTATCCGTGCATTATGTGATATTAGAGCAGGGCCGGACATGCAGCATCTTCTAGTAACTCTAGATCTACGCTGTAGCTTCACGATAATGTGTACCCTGGCCACCTGCCACTGCTGAGAAGTGTGTGTGTGTGTGTGTGTGTGTGTGTGTGTGTGTGTGTGTGTGTGTGTGTGTGTGTGTGTATGTGTGCGTGTCTCTTTTTGTAACAGTATCCGTGCATTATGTGATATTAGAGCAGGGCCGGACATGCAGCATCTTCTAGTAACTAGATCTACGCTGTAGCTTCACGATAATGTGTACCCTGGCCACCTGCCACTGCTGAGAAGTGTGTGTGTGTGTGTGTGTGTGTGTGCGTGTGCGTGTGCGTGTGCGTGCCCGCGTGCGTGTGTGTGTGTGTGTAGCTAAAATTATTTGTCAACTTTATTCACAGGATATTCCAGATCTAACAGAATACTGTATCGAGTCAATTATACGTCTGATTGGCTAGATATGTCCATTATTTTTCAATTACAAATAGGAATAGATCAAAAAACAGATACAAAAAGTTTGCAACCCATAATTTACAAGATTTTATCTAGGGATGTCCGATATTATCGGCCTACCGATATTATCGGCCGATATTAGCATAAAAAAAATCGATATCGGAAAATATCGGTATCGGTTTTCATGCCGATTTTTTTTTTTTTTTTTTTAATACAGGGGGAGTCTCACTGTGAGCAATGCTCTCTTTTTCAGGAGCGCCCTGTTCACATTCACACACACATTCATACCTGGAAGCTGACCAGTACAACCACAGTCTGATCTGCTGGCCACTGAGCAGCTCCACTGGAGCGGTTGGGGTTAAGGGCCTTGCTCAAGGGCACCTCAGTGGTGGTAATGAGGGAGGGGCAAGCGCTGCCTTTTCACTTTCCCCACCCAGATTTATCCTGCCGGTCCCGGGGATTGAACCGACGACCTTCTGGTCACAAGCTCGCTTCTCTAACACTTACAACTTTAACACAACATGCATATTATATATTAAACTCTTCAGCTACATTAAGCTACATTATGTAACTTGTTACGTGAAATTTTGGTGGAAAAAAAGCCCGCTTATATCGGTATCGGTTGATATCGGTATCGGAAATTAAGAGTTGGACATTATCGGATATCGGATATCGGTAAAAAAGCCAATATCGAACATCCCTAATTTTATCTTAGTTGTGAAGCATTTTTGGAAAAAATGGAGTGATATGAATACAATGCAGTTATACAATAAAACATCATATTGCAATTACTGTATTTATTTGACAGATTATTGCAGTTTCTGATTTTCATTATAATTCCAGTGTAGTTTTAGCACAATGTGGGAACATCTGTTTTTTAACCTCCTCCTGATGACCGATCTCATATTATTTATTTTGCTGGGAAATAAGTAAATAATTTAGGGAAGTTTGTTTGCCAGACACTTCTCACTCTGTTCTTCTCCTCCCCATTGTGTGTATTATGACATAGAATACAAAATGCCTATAATCCGTAGCAGTCTTTGGGAAGTTAATATCACAATATAATATGACTTCAACACATTTTCCAGACCTATAGATGAGTCTGTGTCTGTTTACGACATACAAACCAAGATCAGAAGATACAGAATCGCAGTGGTAAGCGCTGTCGCCTCACAGCTCGAAGGTCCTGGGTTCGATTCCCACCTGGGACGTTGTGAACGCTGAAGGAATGCGTGCCCGTCCGCATGTCCTCGAGTGCCCACCGCCCGGGTGGGGTCGTCAAAAGGGCCTTTCTGTGTGGAGTTTGCATGTTCTCCCCGTGCCTCCCGGGGGTTTCCTTCATATCGGAACCCCCTTCACCAAAACATGCAACATCCTGGTTGCTAATGTGGTTCCTGCTCTGGTCTTAAAGGCGCCGGTTCAGAGGGAGGGGAACTGGTTGGAATAGCGTGACCCTCCCACGTGCTATGTCCTACCGGTGAAGCTTCCTCTGTCAGGTGAAAAGAAGCGGCTGGCTAACTGCCCATGTCTCGGAGGAAGCATGGAGCCAGTTTTGGCTTTCCCCAGATCAGCAGAGGGTGGAGTAGCAACCAGGATAAATAAATTAAATTAGCACTAATGGAGGATAAAAATGGAATAAAAAATCGGGGGGGGGAGGGGGGGGGGGGAGAAGATACAGAATCACAGATCTGGCAGTCTGCATTGTTTCCAGACTCAGTATCACACACAGAGCAGTTTGCTTTCTGAAATATTACAAGGTATTGCTGTCCAGACTCCTCCTCGTGTGTGTGTGTGTGTGTGTGTGTGTGTGTGTGTGTGTGTGTGTGTGTGTGTGTGTGTGTGTGTGTCTGTGTGTCTGTGTGTGTGTGTCTCGTGCTTGCCTGCCAGGGCATGTGTCTCTTTAGGTTTGCTAACCAATCTCTACCAGGGACCCAGCTCTTCACATTAGCCTGGAAGGCCAAATGCAGAACCAGCGTTATCACCATGGCAATCAGTCTTACCGGGAGTACGGTGGCGCAGTCGGTAGCGCTGTCGCCTCACAGCTAGAAGGTCCTGAGTTAAATTCTCGCCTGGGACGCTGTGGATGCTGGAGTTGTGACCCCCCCCATATCTTCAGTGCCTACTGCCCAGGTGGACATCTCGTCGAAAGGGCCTTTCTGTGTGGAGTTTGCATGTTCTCGCCGTACCCCCCAGGGGGTTCCTCCGTACATAACCCCCCACTAAAAACATGCAGAAGATCGTCATCCGACCAGTGACGACAACATCCGAAGTTGGTCCCCGGGCGCTGGAAAGAAAAAGCGACCACTGCTCCTGGCCTGCCCCTCGGAGGAAAGGACAAGCCAGGATGGGTCAAATGCAGAGGACAAATTTTACCGGCCACCGTCAGCATGAGTGTGTTGTAGTGTTCGTGTGACAATAAAGACGGGCTTCCGTCTGAAATCGTGTTTAAAATCTTCTGGACAAGTAGTTATAGCTAATTAAACTCTTGGCAGTGTGTTTTGTGAGAGAGAGTTTATGTGTATGATCTCTTCAACCGACTGAAAACCGATATTTTGCATCAATTCTTTACGCTATATATTCCACTTTGAGTATTTTGATGCCAAAACATTCCCCAAACTTACAGTACAAGGATCAGTACATATCTATGTCCTTATTTCAGTGCCTGTATGGACGCCCGACCAAGCCGGAGGTAACACGGGCTCGAACCTGAGACCCTCGTGTTGGTAGGCAGATAGTCTGAATCAATGCTGAGAAGCAAGCTGCAGGTATAAGCTCTGCCATTGGCTCTGACCATTTCAGTCGGAGCGAAGGGAAATCCCTTTCCATTCCCTGCCTGTCCGCTCTCAAATGCCTCTGCTGCTGTGAAACAACAACAACAATGCTAGCTAGCAAGCTAGCAACCTACACAGAAAATGACAAAGTCTTGACGAAGATTTGGATGTCCAATAAAGCAGGCCTGCTTGGTACTTTCAGTGGCTGTTCTAAAGATAACAGAGCATTTTCTTTTCCCGCTCTACCAGAATGAGAGTGAGTTCAGCCAGACTCTCTCCTGCACTGGTACAGCACCAAATGAAGTGTGGAGATAGTCTGGCAAGTGAGACTAGTAGGCAGGGAATGATCTCCATACCTTAACTGTATGTTTTCCCTGACCTTGCTCCTCCAGGAATCGGCCCTGGCCCACGTGGAGCTGCCCACCACAGTGGAAGCCACCATGAAGAAACACAAGGACTTCACCACCACCATGGAGCTCAACCTGCACCGCATCAAGGCTGTGATGGAGGCCGGGGAGAGCCTGATCAGCCAGAGCAACATCTACTCCCAACGCATCAGGGAGCGCGTCGACACGCTCGCCAACAGGTACGACTGGCCTGCATGCAGAAAACACATGGAAAGGAGGATGTGTCATCATCATTAAGTTGGATAGTGAGCAAGTTGGAGCAAAACATGAGGCTTTGCACCGCAAAATCTTTGATTTATCAAAAAGTATTGAAAAGTTGAATAGTATGACAAAGCTTCAAAATGTTGCATCCAAATTGGTCAGGCCTTTATCAGTAAGGGAATATTTCAATATCCAGCAAAATAAAATAAAAACTATTTTATTTATTGTTATGGGCAGTGCAGACTTCATTCAAGGGTTGAGGTCTCCGCTTTGACCGCTTTGTGTGTGCGTGTGTGTGTGTGTGTGTGTGTGTGGGTGCGTGTGTGTGCGTGTGTGGGTGCGTGTGTGTGCGTGTGTGTGCGTGTGTGTGTGTGTGTGTGTGTGGGTGCGTGTGTGTGTGTGTGCGTGTGTGTGTGTGTGTGTGTGGGGGTGTGGGGGTGCGTGCGTGCGTGGGTGCGTGCGTGTGTGTGTGTGCTGCAGTGGGGGTTGGGGTGTTTATGTAGGTATATGGGGGGTAGGGTAGGCTTTGGTGTGCGTTTGCAATAGCAATATGGAAAGCCATATGGTTTTTGAATTCAATTAACAACACAATATATTATGTGAGGTGCTTTGATAAACAGTAGGGGTCTTCAACCTTTTTCAGCCCAAGTACCCCTTGGTTGACAGCGAAACTGAGGGACCCCCTACGATTTGAAATAAAATTGTTACATTTTAGGTGTGGCCTATAATTAAGCAATATAGCATGAGAGCCAGTGTGTTGTGAAGAATATATCCCACTCGGCCTGCGGCCTCGTGGGATAACAGCTGATCAGGGGGATATATTCCACAACACACGCAGCTCGAGTGCTATATTGCTTTTATAAAACGGTTTCCAAGTATGATAATATAATAATAATAATAATACTATAAGTCCGACTCCGACTGGCATGTCATTCTGATAGAGTCAGTTGAAACACTACTGTAAGGCGGGACCGCAAGAACATGCGGGTGATTTGATTGGATCGTTCTGGAGACTGAAGTTGACATTGGCCAATCCTGGCGCTTGCTGAGTAGCTGAGAGCTTTCTGGAATCCCCGACAGGCAGCTCCAGCGCAGCGTTGCATTCTCAGCGCTTGCTGAGAAGCTGAATGCTTTCTGCAAAGCCGACACCAACTAACGTTACGGGGTTAAATGCGGGGTTAACAGCCTTTCTTTTGCAAAGAAGACATTAGCCCGCATCTATTCTTGTACAAAACATCATTTTCTGCGAAGTATTAGTAAAGTTATAAGCGAAGATCGATTCACAAGGATCTGACAGCTGTCTCCGCCATTTTTTTTTCTACGTTGTCATTTGAGGTAAGCCTTATTATTACTCTCTTAGTAAGAGAGTTGCCATGGCAACCAATAACCCATGGCCATGGGTTATTGAACTCGGTTACTGGAATTATACAATGGCTGTGAACCAATCAGATTGCTTGATTTGAGAGAGCCGTTTTATAATAACATTTATAATCCAGCGCACATGAGGATATCAGGGTTTGACACTTCTTTTTATTAATAGATTACATTAAAAAAGCAAGGAGTAAACAATCCGTTTCGAACATACTGTAGATTAATCAGATTTGCTTTATAGATCATTTTTGTCAAAAGTAGCTTATTATTGCCTATTAATGCTGAGTTTACTCAATATTAGGCTGCTCAGTATTATTTTATTTTTTTAATATTTTTTTTTTTCACAAACTACTTTGACAAAAATTGGCGGAACTCCCTGTTGAAGACCACTGACCTACAGTATGTTGTCTGTGGGTATGTGCAGGTACTGATCATTTTTGACAAACGTCAACCAATTCCATCTGAGACCATAATTGCAGCACAGCGCCAGACTACAGCCTTTTTTACATAGTGATTTTGTGGATTTGAGGTTTTTCAGTTACATTTTTCAATTCATGTGAGCTTCTGACACCATGTGACACAAAGTTTTAACAACTTGGATTAGTTTTGTAAAGTAGCTAATTTTCAGAAATATAAATTCACATTTTTCACTTTAATTCACTACATGTGCCAAGTGACCCATATAAAAAAAGGCAGTGCAAATCAGTTACCAATGGGGTCTCTAAAGAAGATGGTAAACCATGTACGGTAGCCTAATGCACAAAAAAGTAGTTATTTGCTATAAATAGTAAATAGTGACATGATTTATAGCAAATAAATATCTTATTTCATGCATTATATGATTTCCCACCTTTTCTGTTGGATAAATGATAAAATCACATTGTCACAATAGAGATGAGGATGCTCATTAGAACAATTTCAAAATATCATTAGGTTGTAAGTAAAATGGATGCTGACTTTTTATTCCAAAAACAGAGAACATGCTGGAAAGTGAGTTTTGAAAGCCAGAGAGCTGTCAGAGCAGCTGATCAACAACCCCATCTTATACAGTACAGGTACAATTTAGTGCTATGGGACAGTATAGATCTTAGTTATTTTACCTTTGAACTAAGTCCCCTGTCTGTCTGTCTGTCTGTCTGTCTGCCTGTCTGTCTGTCTGCCTGTCTGTCTGCCTGTCTGCCTGTCTGTCTGTCTGTCTGTCTGTCTGTCTGTCTGCCTGTCTGTCTGTCTGTCTGTCTGTCCCTCTCTCAGGGGGAACCAGAACTGGCCCAGCAATGGCTGGAGAAACTCAACGACATGTGGGAGCTCCAGAGGTTTCAGCAGGACTGTCACGAGGTATGAGACCCACACATGCGCACTGCAGGCTGGTGACAGGGCTATGAAGGCTTGACACTGAGGGGAGAATTACAGCAGTTTAGCAGCATTTTTCATAGGGAAAGAGTGAACAGGATGGCAAGCCTTTTGGTTAAAGCATCGATTGTAAAGAAAAGTGGACGTAGTGAGTGTGACATCACCCATACATGTAGGTTTCTGAAGGGCCGTTTTGAAGCCAAACGTTGGTGTCTACAAGCACTGCCATGTTGACATGTTTTGGAGCTGGAGCAGCCATGAGCGAAGCTGAGGGTTTGCCAGAGTTTTATAACCATTGTATCCCATTAATGATGCAATTATTTAGACACATCTTAGAAGAAGTGAAATGAGCTACTAAGACCATCATCTTGTCGTGACTAGGCAGACCGGGCAAAAACAAACAAAATAGCAGACAAGGTATTTTACTGAGAGTCCAAGTATTTACAATGGGCTCTCTGGCCAGAATGTGCAGAGAAGAGTGAGCTTGGCTTGTGGAGGCTGAGGCTGGTTGCAGCATGGATGAAAGGGTGGAGCCGCTCTGGGCAGAGGAGGACTTGAGGTCCCAGGTTGGAGGCTGAGGCTGGTTGCAGCATGGATGAAAGGGTGTGTGATGACGTTGCACAGAAACCCATCTATTGAGTTCATAACCTGTTGAGCATTGGTTAGAGGACAGCTATAAAAATGTGTGCTGTAAACAGAAATCCATTCTTCAATTTTAATCCAAAATAATGCAACTTCCGGACACGATACATTTTGCCGCAATACTGTATCGATATTTCAGAAAAATATACCATATCTATTTTTTTGCACGGCCGTGTGTTCAGTAATATAATAAGAATACTTTTTATTTCAGTGCCTTCAGTAAGACACTCAACACTCGGTAGTTTTGACTCAATTTGTCCACTTATCAGTTATCAATATAAAGTGATGTACATATTATTACACTACCTGGGTGGTGTACAGCGTGTTGTATTTTTAGCTCTATATTTAAATTTTCAGTAAATTATGTAGAGTATTGCAATATATCGCAATATGTATTGTATCGCAATGTATCGTGATACAATCGTATCGCGACCCATGTATCGTGATACGTATCGTATCGTGAGGTCCTTGCCAATACCCAGACCTATATGTGTAATATATTAAGTGTTCCTCTGTGCTCTATGAGGCCATTTAGAGGCCATTTACACCTGGCGCTAACATGCGTTTTCTGTGATCAGATTGTATTTGATCACTTCAACCTGATTCCATTTACACCTGGCGCTAACATGTGTTTTCTGCAATCTGATTGCAATCTGACTGCAGAAATTGTTGTCCTCTCAATCCGCATAAAGTTGCTGTATCCAGATTGAGAGGACACATTGCATTTACACTTGTGTTCAATGTGTACACAATGCATCCCTGACCACCTCCGGAGGTGGTTTGGCCGATCAGATTGCAATCCTTCAATGCGTTTTGGGGGTGTTTACACCTGGCATTTCAAGTGATAAAACACAATGTGATTGCAATCTGATCACAGAAAACACATGTTAACGCCAGGTGTAAATGGCTGCTAATGCATAAGCTCCAGCGCACACATCATTTACATATCATTCACATATCATTTAACTACAACGGCCAATCATCATTTTAACAACCTGTTTTCTCGATTTCTTAAAGGTTTGTAACAGAGGTGACAGGTTCTAGACTAGTAGCCTAACACAATACAGGGCTATTCAGGACAGGGTTTCATTTGAAATAGTACATTAAGGATTGTGTCATTTGTGTCTATTTGTGTTTTCAGCAATCTGTCCTGGCTGCTCTGTGATGGAGGTAAAGTCACAACTTAGCGTTTCACTTATTGGAGCTCCTTCATCCCAACAGCCGTCCGTATTCCAAACAAACAATGAAAGACTTTCACACACTGTCATATTTGCACGTTGCCACATGCACTTTTACTTACTTTTAGCTCTAATCGTATGTATGTTTTTAACCCTTATGTCTGTTTATTTGTTTTTGTCGTTTCTACCCAGTTTTCTCATGTTTCTAAGCTGACATAATAAATAAATGTTAATATATATATATATATATATATATATATATATATATATATATATATATATATATGATATATATACACACACACACACACACACACACACACACACACACACACATACATACATGCATACATATATAATATAAACATATATGATGATCTTTGACAGGAGTTGATAGGTTCATAGTTAACCCACTTCACAGGCTGAGAGCCAGTCTTGTTGTTAGTGCGACACCTAGTGGCCAAACATCAAACTCGGCGTCCCTGTAATAGACCAAATCACCGTGACGTCACCATGTAAACAAATTTACTTCCGGGTACCACTTGGGGAAGGCGGCAGGTTTAAATGTGCGTGTTGTCAAATAAATGCTGTCAAACCCTCTCGTTGTTTTCGGCCGACTACTTTCAATTTAAATGGTTAAACGGTTGGTAAACATGCTTGTCCGACGTATCTAGCCTTTCTTCTGTGTTTGTTTTATGTAGTGTTAGCTAGCTAATAATGTTTGTTTGTCTGTCAAACTCGCTGTTTTGCAGACTCATTAACGTAGAAGAGCCTGGTGACGCGAGGTTACGTTAACGTTACAAACAGAGCTACTGACGCCACGTTAATTTAATTTAGCGTCAAGTCTACTCTGGTCTGGTCCAACAGGTAAATTAGCTAGTCTGGTCGTTAGTGAAAGTGTTGTTATGAATGATATTAAACAACAACACAACACGGACGAACCATTTTTGTCTTCTTTGTCTGTTTTTGTCTTCAACACGTCAGTTTGTGCCGTCCACCGCCATTATAATGTGTGGACCCAGGGGTACCCGGAAGTAAATGTAAACATCCAGGTGATTTGGTCTATACAGTACTTTTGAGTTCAGGCTCTGGCAGTCTTTTGAATGGCCCATGTGTCTTACATTGTGTTGCATCAGTATTCCTTGAAAAACACCCACTTCAAATGTATTCATACATTTTCCTCTCATGTTCTATTTATGATAGAGACAGACAGCACTTTGCCCAGGCCATCGCCATTCTGAACACCCATGAAGGTGAGAGGTCTGCCCTCCACACATTACCCAAACATCTCTCTCTCTCACTCTCTCTCTCTCTCTCTCTCTCTCTCTCTCTCTCACAGATAGATTTAATTCACTATAAATAATATCACTTTATGTGGATATTCATATTATTTTCGTTATTTTTCAGGACTACCAGCGCATGTTGGATTTGATGAGGGACATCATTCTGGCCACAGACCTGGCTCACCACCTTCGCATCTTCAAGGACCTTCAGAAGATGGCTGATGGTGCGTAGTGTAGCAGTAATACAGTGAAGTGTCAATGAACAGCCGTATACATCAGCTGCTCTCAGCTTCTTTCACTCACAACCTCTACTTGAGTCCAAAACTGTGACACCAACACGTGGTCTTTATTTTCCTTCTTCACGTTATTTCATTAAGATTAGAAGTGTTTACTGAATTAGAAACTTTTGTGTTGTTGAAAATCATTTTGTGATGTTCCCAACGGTGCACCATGAGTATACCCATCTCTTCTGGGGATATATTGTGGAATTACAATATATACTGTACCAATGTTACCATTATGCTTTCCTACGTTTTGCTTCATCTTATTCTCATACCTCTGAAGTCAAACTCCAAAATCCCCTTGCAGTATCCATCCATGGCTTTCTTACCTTCTGATCATTTTATCTGACTAAGTTCCCCCTTCATAGTGTAAAGAGACAATGGGCTACATGCACAAGTCCACTACTTCCTGAAATGAGTACAGCTTCTTTATTTCCTGTCATCACTATTGGATGAAGTGATTAATGTCAGGTGTGCTGCAGTCACAACAGTCATCAGGCACACCTGATTCATCAGTTCATCCAATAGTGTAGGACAGGAAATAAAGAAGCTGTACTAATTTCAGGAAGTAAAGAAGTTGTGCATGTAGTCTATTGCTCAGTGCAGCCTTATGTAATATAATTGGCTATAACTTCCTGGCCAGTAGTTTGCTACGCCTGAATGCAATCAATGCTACATTACCGCGAGTGGAGCTGTCCTCAGTCGAATCAATTTTGAGCAGTTAAAGTGCTTCAATGACATGAATAACCTCTTAACTGGTGACTGCTTTACACCAGTGTGAAACATGTCAAACTTGCTCTACAGCACAATTAAACCAACACAGAACGACAGGCTGCTACTGGGTCTAAATTTCATTAAATATATAATTTCTTCTTACCAAACTACACGTGCCCAACACAACACAATCCCTTATTGTGGCGTTTAATTATTTTCTACTTTCTATTCATAGAAAGTCTTAGGAGCACATACATCTGAGTGTGGGACACTGAATACAATTTGTGATAATCAATTACTTTTTCAATCAGACATTTTATGGCAAAGCTAAAGCGTTTGTGCCAAAGGATAACTTAGATTCTGATAATAGACCTTATTCGCTAACCCTGACGCCACCATATTGTTGACATACCGTCCTGCGCGCACACAGCGCTGCAGCTGACAACTAGTAATAGCCTTATTGTCATTTCTGTTCCATTACAAAATAGCGATGGTAATGACAGCAATAAAAACCCCACAGTTGTTTGTATGCTGCCGTTAATGCCTGTAATAATAAACAAAAGAAAAAACGAGGTGAACAAACTTTGCTGTGAGGAGCTGTCAGAAAGTTTCACCTGTCTCTCCTAACTATCCACACCTCTCCTGTGCTGCTGACGTATCCTCCGTCTCGCTCCCTTCACGTCTGTGGACGGTAGAGATAGAAACAAACCACAGGGACTTTATTGCTGTCATTACTACAGCCGTGTGTAACGCATGTCACCATCCAAACACAACAGGAATGATACAGGTAACGATAACGGCGGCTAGCTTCCTATAAACGCTGCTCTCACATAGGCTGTCACTTAAAGCTGCAGCGCTATGTCAACAATATGGCGGCGGTGTGCGTGCCCGTACGTGAGTGACGTCAATCGAATAAGGTCTATAGCAGTATGGAAAAGTCAATTTTATTTATTTAACGCCAAATCATAACAAGTTATCTCGAGATGCTTTATAAATAGACGGTTTACAAATAGCTGTTCAGAGAAAGTGATTTATGATAGCGTGAACGACATTGTGTGTGTGTGTGTGTGAGATACAACCCAAAGAGTCGGACCCACCGCTCCATGCTGTTGTGCCTGTTGATGACATCATGTGACCTGTCAGACCAGACCAAGGGTTGGAAGACAACGCGCAAGATCGCTGTCAGTTCAAAGTCGACAGCAATGTCTATAGGAAGCGTTTGAGCCCAAAACATGACTCGTTTATTTTTTGGGTTTACGACAACAACAAAAAATTAGCTCAAAATAACTATTACTGTAAATTTTATTACACGCCACATTTTTTACATTACACCCCCCCCCCCCCCCTTCATATCTTGTTTTGGAATGAAATTATTCCTATCTTAATCCAATGCTTTGCTTTCACTTCACAGCTCGCCGTGGGGCTGCAATAGGTTTATTTCAATTGTGGAAGCAAAATGGTGTGAGCCAAAGCAATGCTATATCAATGCTATCAGCACTCAGATATTTAGATCTTATTCCTGTGCACAGCCTACTATGGGGTTTGAACTACACTGTCTGACAAATATAGTTTATTCCACAATACAAATATTGCACATTATTATTACAATGATAATCATTTGAACAATTATCACTCTCATGATTAGTGTAATATCAGATAGTTGTATTGGGTTCAGAGATATTTGTCTCTGGAGAACTATTTTCATTCTACTTCTACAGTGACACTAAAGTTACTTATGGCCCATTTCCACTGCAGGTAGTAGCGCGGTCCCGCTCCGCTCGACTTGATAAATGGTCTCATTCCACCGGTAAAAACTGTCCCAGCCCGGGTTGTATTGGCCTCGAGTCGTGCTACTTGTCGTACCTGCCTCGTCTGGGTTCTATTCTGTGAACCCGGTACCATACGGTGACGTGAAAACATTGTTGACGACTGATTGGTCAGGCAGAATCGTGTCAATGCAATGCTGCATACCAGTTTAGTGGGCTTACCTTCTCTTCTGTTATGTATATTTCCATCAGTCTTTTGTTTTGCTGCCTTCGCCTCTGGTGAAATAAAATCGCGGCGGTGATTTCAATTGTCTGAAAAAAGTCAGCTGCTCAGGAAGCTAGTTGAGTGCAGCGCTCCGCTAGGCCGCAGCGGGTCTTTGGTGAAGCCGCGGTCTTGCCTGGTCAGAAGCCGCCGGGGTACAGGCTTCACTCTGTTGCGCCTCTCCCGTCCGCGCGCAGCGCATGCCTGTGAGTTTGACTAACTACAAAGTGATATCCATTCTCCTGGCCGATTGTCACATTTGCCCATGTACACTGTAGGTCATTTAGAGGCACCAGTATTTCATAAACAGTTTAAAAGTTCTGTGGATGGATTTAATTGTAACGTTATGTTATAGCCTACTTCGGCTATTAGGCGGAGGACAGATATGCGGTCGCTATGACGACCAGCTGTGGGCGGGGGCAGATGAACGGCGGTCGAAGCAGAACATCCATCGGGCCGAAACGAGTAGAGCCGACTGGTGACGAGCTGTGCAGGGCAGTAAAATGTGGTGGAAATGAGCCATAAGCTACCGTAAATTCCGGACTATAAGCCGCACCTTTTTTCCCGTTTTTTGGCCTTTTTTGGCCCCTGCGGCTTATATAACGGTGCGGCTTATCTATGGATTTTTTCAAAAAAAAAAAAAAAAAAAGCTCTTTTTTAGCACTCTTTCTAACTATAAATCCACTTCTGTTTTAATTTCCTCTCTTGCCCTCTTTTCACCACACTGTATGACACTGTATGACACTGTATGACACTGTGTGCACTGTAAATAACAACACAGGTGGTGTTGTGTTATGTTGTTTTGTTGAAATGTTAATAAATGGGAGCATACATATGGTAATTAAACATTAAAACACAATAAAAAAAAAAAAAAAAAAACATTAAAACACCCGTGGCTTATAGTCCGGTGCGGCTTATATAAGAAAAAAATAGTCAACTTTGAAGGTGCGGCTTATACACCGGTGCGCCTTATAGTCCGGAATTTACGGTAATTAAACACAGTCCAACAGCGGTTTCTAAACAGATTAAAACATGCATTAGCGCCACCCACACTCACTGCTCAAATGACCCAGCCCTTCAGATTACTTATTTTATTGTTAATGTAGGCATTACAGGTGGTATTTATGTAAAATATAGAGTGACAGCTTGGAATAGATATAAAATTTAAGTTTCTACACTTCACTGTGGGTTTGTGATGCACCTGTGTTGAACCAATGGGCGCTCAGCTTGATGTGTTTCTCGTCATCCTCTGTCAGCCACAGTCAGGCGCAGTTGGTGGGGAGCTCGTTGCTGGACCTTCCTGTCGGGTCTGTTTGAGGAGTGGTTCTCCCTGTTGTTCCTGTGAGGTGATCGGGAGCGGCTCCTCTCGTGGCGTCCCGAGTGAGCAGAGGACTGGTGATGTCTTCCAGCAGGGACCTGAGAAGAGATTTCACAGTTACTGGTTCCAGTGCCCTGTCAGTGTTTGGGCCCTAAGCCCTCCATATTAAATTGTCTGGATGGGCCTGTCACTGACAATACACATCAGTGGAAAACTAACCTGCAAATTAAATATGGCTGAATTTGTGTGCCGTATCCTCCAGACTGCTGCATTTTTCACTAAGTAGGGATGCCGCTAGTTATTAAGACTAACTTTCATATTTATTTCAATGTATTAGAGCAGCACAAATTAACTCGATCATCTTGGCTATCGTCAGCAACAGGATTTTGCTTAACACGTTCACTGCCAATGACGTGTTTTTACGTCAAACAAAATCCAACCGTTCACTGCCAATGACGTGTTTTTACGTCAAATTTTTTTTTCGATTTTGTTTTTTTGACGGTGGGATGTGCATCTAACCCTTTTACATCTCTTATATAAGTATTGGACGTGTACAACGTGTACAACCCATTCCACCGACCCACTAAGTGGCGACAGTGCTTTCCTGACTAGAGGAAGGCAAGCAAAAAGCAGTGTGACGAAGCCATTCTCATGAAAATGGTTTGGCGAAAACGCTTTCGTTTTCGCGCTGATTGCTGGCGATGCGGGATTGCAAATTTGCATAATAGATTATGGGTGGAACACACTTTGAAACACGCAGCATAAATATGACCAGAATCGCAAAAGCTTCATCAAAGCTCTCAACCAAAACTCCAAGAAGCGAGCGAGTCCATCCAGACTTCCTCAAACAGCGGCCGCGCAGACAGGCAGCAGCAGCAGCAAAGCAGTGAGACTGGTGACAAGCTTGTGACACGGCCGCTGCAGCCAAGAAGAACGCCCACGGAGGGAGGAGTTGGAAGCAGAGGGGGGTTTCCTGCTGTTATGGAGGAAATTACTGTTCAAAACTATTGTTTAGATGTCTGACGTCTTACTGATGCCAAAAATGAATGGTTAAAGTGACTGTTCTATCGAATTTCACAAAAAGCCGTTTATCTCTGAATAATTTTTCTGACGCTGAAACCATGCTGTATTCAACTGCTAATGCTTACATAACTACTAACTCTACAAACTAACTCTTTTAGACAGAGAAAGCACACATTCTATTAGTTCTTTTGAGATATTGTGTGTTCACAAAATCTTAGCAGAAAAGAATCCTCGGGTCTTGAAAGATGAGCCAGAATCCTCAAAAAAACCCTCTGGCAGAACCTACCTACAGTAAAAAAAAAACGTCTGGCAGTGAATGTGTTAAGAAAATTATATTATGAAATTTTAATATGTGGACTGGAATTCCCTGCATGCAGTGTAAAACAACTTGAACTAATGCTTACATCTCCGCCACCATCCTGCCCCGCCCAGAACACCATGAAGCCAGGGAAGCAGCTCCTGAGCGAGAAGAGCTTTGGTGTGGCGGTTTGCTGTTTGTGTTTAGTTAAGATGCTGCTCAGCATTTTTAGATTAAAGGCCCATTCACAACTAGAATGTTTACTATAAAGACGCTTTTTGAAAAAGACCATCACCTTTTGGGATTAGCGCTAAGGCTGTTTACTGACCTGGAAGCTAGTTTGCTAGTTAGCTTTTGCTTGCATGATGCTAAGAAAATAGCATAATCTCTTGGCCACCCTGACTGCAAAATGCGGTATTATCCTATGTTTTCAATATGAGCAGGGTTTAACCACATGTGTCTCCAGTAGCCTGTTGAAAGCCATTTAGCCACGGTGAAGTTACAGGTGTTTCTTTCAACCCCATGCTCTCAACATGATCCACAGTAGGCTACAATAGATTTGGTGTGCAGAGTCACCTACTGCTAAAAATTTGGTGGCCATTAGCACCATTAGCTCTGCTCTCATAAGCACAATCATCTCATGAAAGCACCATCAAACATGTTCTCTGCCATTTCCTCTCTTTTGCAGCAATCCATCAACCCAAATCCATTGACTATGTTGTTATTTACTTTAGAGAGCAAGTCAAGTAAAAGCACGTCGCTAAAGTCATCATGGTCCATTTTTTCTCTGAATATTTGGTGCTGATATTGTTGGTAGTGTGAACGCTCTCTCTTCTCTACTCCCCTCTCTTCTCTCCTCCCCTCCCCTCCCCTCTCCTCCTCTCCTCTCCTCTCCTCTCCTCTCCTCTCCTCTCCTCTCCTCCCCTCTCTCCTCCTCCCCTCTCTCTCCCCTCCTCTCCTCTTCTCTGTGCAGGAGGTGCAGGTACGTATGGGCGAGACGGAGCAGCTGTATGCAGAGGTGGCTGAGGTGGCGGTGCTCCAGCAGCATTGGCTCCACGACACTCTGGCCGTCTACAGCATGTTCAGTGAGGTCAACGCCTGTGAGCTGTGGATCGACGAGGAGGAGCAGTGGCTGGACAAGATGGAGATCCCCGAGAGGCTGGAGGACGTGGAGGTGGTGACACACAGGTTAGTGTGTTACAAACTGACTTTTGTATCCAAGAGTGGATACTATGACTGTCCCATTATATTCCAAAATGCCCTTCCCTGTAGGTTCGAGAGCCTGGACCAGGAGATGAACAGCTTGATGGGAAGGATCCTAGATGTCAACCAGATAGTCCAGCAGCTCCTGGATGGAGGTCATCCGTCTTCTACAGAGCTCAGAGGCTGTCAGGACCACCTCAGCTCCAGGTACTGACCTCACACTGGCCGCCCACTCTGGGTCTTTAAAGCGTTCGGCTCTGGGCAAAGCGTCGGACCGCAGGCCGCCCAGTGTGGGTCTTTAAAAAGCATATTGGCCTAAGCAAATTAATGGGTCGCGACTTAATGACTAAGGAAAAATGTGGGTCATGAGGCTAGACCAGTTGAGAACCACTGCTCTAGGTGGTATTGTTTCTAAGCTACAGCTAATTAAATTCAAGATTTTGCCAGATTTTTCTAAACCCCATTCAAGTCAATGGTGGAGAAAATGGCACTTAATCGCGAATAGCACCCAGAATGCCCAAAATGTTTGGCAGATCGAAAAATAGGAGTTTATAGATTGTGCCTTGCTTTCAGAAAGCACAATAGTAGAATGTGAATGACTCTTCTCCCTCCCTCTATCCCGTCAGGACCTGGACTCGTTCCTGACCTGGCTGGTCCAGACTCAGACGGCTGCAGCCTCGGACCAGCTGCTCTGGAGGAGGCGGAGCCTCGGACCAGCTGCTCTGGAGGAGGCGGAGAGACTCATCAACAAACACGCCGCCCTCAAAGAGGAGATCGGACGGTGAGCTGCTGAGGGGCGGAGCCACGGCTGTGGTGACTTCAAGAAAACTACATTACAAAACACAGCATATTGTGTTGACAATTGAAACAAGGAAGTGCACACAAAGCATCAAGGTGTCAGGCAGCTGAAAGTAACATCAAACTAGACTAGACTAGAGGTATTGAAATGAGTAATGTATCAAAACATACAACATTTATAGTAAACATGTTATCCCCCACCAGTGATGTAGTTCCACCCTTGGGTCAGTCCCATTCATTGTCAATGCCGCCCCCTAGTGGCACAAAGTCAACATTACTGTTTGACTGAACAATCTGACAGATGGATCCATAGCCCCCTTTAGTTCATGCATTAACATCATGCATCATGACACAAATGGGACAAGATGTCACTTAGTTTCCTCAGTAATAGTAATGACATATTCCCATTAGCTATTGCCTCTATGCCGGTCTACCTAAAACCATTGCTATCTTTCTAAAGGACATACAAAGAGAAAACACAATCTAATGTCTCTGTGGACCCGGACATGTATTTTAATCCCATGAGTAAAAGTCCTGCAACCAGGCTAAACCGTAACTAGACACAATCTGGATGAGAGAAATGTGTTAGGGCCAGGTGTAAAGGCAAGTGGTCCTGTGTCCGGCAGGTATGAGGAGGACTACCAGTGTCTGCAGGTGGTGAACGAGCTGTTGGAGTCCGAGGAGGCTCCTCTGCTGCACGCTGCCCTGCAGCAGTGGCTCCAGAAGCTCCACGTCGGCTGGAACAAGCTGCTGGAGATGTGGGAGAGCAGGAGGGAGGTGCTGGTCCAGGCTCACATCTTCCACCTGTTCCTGTGGGATGTCAAACAGGCCGAGTCCTTCCTCAACAACCAGGTGAGCCATACAAGATTAAGATTCAACCGGACGGACAAACCCCGTCTTTATTTGTCACAAACACCGTGGCATGCACACATGCACGGTGGCCAGTACACACACACACATGCTTGTGAAATGTGTCCTCTGCGTTTGACCCATCCTGGCTCGTCCTCCTCCATGGTCAGGCCAGGAGCGCTGGGCAGCTGCAGTGAGAAGACCAACTTCCACCGCTGGTCAGATGATGATCTTCTGCATGTTTTTAGTTGGGAGTTATATATGGAGGAATCCCAGGGAGCACGGGGAGAACATGCAAACAAACGGACAGCAGGGG
Source organism: Poromitra crassiceps (assembly GCF_964638095.1). Lineage (NCBI taxonomy): Eukaryota > Metazoa > Chordata > Actinopteri > Beryciformes > Melamphaidae > Poromitra > Poromitra crassiceps. Next base: position 50,852 of record NW_028152175.1, on the reverse strand, counting down.
GCCATAAAGGAAGTGCCTCCAGACACGTGTTAAAGGGCCACTTTGCCCATATTCAACCAGCTTTGTATCATGACAAAATCAGTAGTACTGTATATGCAAATGAACAATCAGTAATACTGTATATGTATGTATCATGACAAAATCAGTAGTACTGTATATGCAAATGAACAATGTTTAACTTCCCTCCATGTCGTCTGGACCCAGAGCTCCTTGTTCATTTGCAGAACTTCCTGGACCATTATGATGTCATGTGGGGATGCTATTTGGTGATAGTGATGTATTAGGCCCTTTTCACGGGGGCCATTTTGTGTGGAAAAGGCAGGATAAACACAGGTGCAAGCAAAACACTAATGAGGGTTTCCAACTTCCAATCATGGAAAAGGAGAGAGCTAAAAAGTAGTACTAAAAGCTAAACATGAGCATGCTGTGTGTGTTTACTGATGCCACGTTACTAAGCCAATAATAATACAGCATCAAAGTCCAAAAAAGCTTTGGGTAAAGTGGAAATAAGGCAACAACAATGTGAGTGATGCTGTTTTACTGGAGGTCATAGAGGTGGGAGGTTTTACTGGCTCTGTCCACACGCTCCCATAATCATTTTATAATGGTTACGTTTCCCAACTGTCCCTGTTCAGCTGTGTGCTCTTTGTGTATGAATTGGCTGTCTGACTGCAGCAGAGCTTCATAGAGATACACTGTGTTGACTGCTTGCCTGGATGGCCTGGGTGTGGCTGGCTCAGTTCTGCCACACTCTGTCCTCAGAGAGACAGGGAGAGAAAGGGGGGAGAGAGAGAGCTAGAACATCACTGTGCAGCATCTGACTGGAACATCCATCTGTGTGTGTGTATGTGTGTGTGTGCGTGTCTCTTTTTGTAACAGTATCCGTGCATTATGTGATATTAGAGCAGGGCCGGACATGCAGCATCTTCTAGTAACTCTAGATCTACGCTGTAGCTTCACGATAATGTGTACCCTGGCCACCTGCCACTGCTGAGAAGTGTGTGTGTGTGTGTGTGTGTGTGTGTGTGTGTGTGTGTGTGTGTGTGTGTGTGTGTGTGTGTGTGTGTGTGTATGTGTGCGTGTCTCTTTTTGTAACAGTATCCGTGCATTATGTGATATTAGAGCAGGGCCGGACATGCAGCATCTTCTAGTAACTAGATCTACGCTGTAGCTTCACGATAATGTGTACCCTGGCCACCTGCCACTGCTGAGAAGTGTGTGTGTGTGTGTGTGTGTGTGTGTGTGCGTGTGCGTGTGCGTGCCCGCGTGCGTGTGTGTGTGTGTGTAGCTAAAATTATTTGTCAACTTTATTCACAGGATATTCCAGATCTAACAGAATACTGTATCGAGTCAATTATACGTCTGATTGGCTAGATATGTCCATTATTTTTCAATTACAAATAGGAATAGATCAAAAAACAGATACAAAAAGTTTGCAACCCATAATTTACAAGATTTTATCTAGGGATGTCCGATATTATCGGCCTACCGATATTATCGGCCGATATTAGCATAAAAAAAATCGATATCGGAAAATATCGGTATCGGTTTTCATGCCGATTTTTTTTTTTTTTTTTTTAATACAGGGGGAGTCTCACTGTGAGCAATGCTCTCTTTTTCAGGAGCGCCCTGTTCACATTCACACACACATTCATACCTGGAAGCTGACCAGTACAACCACAGTCTGATCTGCTGGCCACTGAGCAGCTCCACTGGAGCGGTTGGGGTTAAGGGCCTTGCTCAAGGGCACCTCAGTGGTGGTAATGAGGGAGGGGCAAGCGCTGCCTTTTCACTTTCCCCACCCAGATTTATCCTGCCGGTCCCGGGGATTGAACCGACGACCTTCTGGTCACAAGCTCGCTTCTCTAACACTCACAACTTTAACACAACATGCATATTATATATTAAACTCTTCAGCTACATTAAGCTACATTATGTAACTTGTTACGTGAAATTTTGGTGGAAAAAAAGCCCGCTTATATCGGTATCGGTTGATATCGGTATCGGAAATTAAGAGTTGGACATTATCGGATATCGGATATCGGTAAAAAAGCCAATATCGAACATCCCTAATTTTATCTTAGTTGTGAAGCATTTTTGGAAAAAATGGAGTGATATGAATACAATGCAGTTATACAATAAAACATCATATTGCAATTACTGTATTTATTTGACAGATTATTGCAGTTTCTGATTTTCATTATAATTCCAGTGTAGTTTTAGCACAATGTGGGAACATCTGTTTTTTAACCTCCTCCTGATGACCGATCTCATATTATTTATTTTGCTGGGAAATAAGTAAATAATTTAGGGAAGTTTGTTTGCCAGACACTTCTCACTCTGTTCTTCTCCTCCCCATTGTGTGTATTATGACATAGAATACAAAATGCCTATAATCTGTAGCAGTCTTTGGGAAGTTAATATCACAATATAATATGACTTCAACACATTTTCCAGACCTATAGATGAGTCTGTGTCTGTTTACGACATACAAACCAAGATCAGAAGATACAGAATCGCAGTGGTAAGCGCTGTCGCCTCACAGCTCGAAGGTCCTGGGTTCGATTCCCACCTGGGACGTTGTGAACGCTGAAGGAATGCGTGCCCGTCCGCATGTCCTCGAGTGCCCACCGCCCGGGTGGGGTCGTCAAAAGGGCCTTTCTGTGTGGAGTTTGCATGTTCTCCCCGTGCCTCCCGGGGGTTTCCTTCATATCGGAACCCCTCACCAAAACATGCAACATCCTGGTTGCTAATGTGGTTCCTGCTCTGGTCTTAAAGGCGCCGGTTCAGAGGGAGGGGAACTGGTTGGAATAGCGTGACCCTCCCACGTGCTATGTCCTACCGGTGAAGCTTCCTCTGTCAGGTGAAAAGAAGCGGCTGGCTAACTGCCCATGTCTCGGAGGAAGCATGGAGCCAGTTTTGGCTTTCCCCAGATCAGCAGAGGGTGGAGTAGCAACCAGGATAAATAAATTAAATTAGCACTAATGGAGGATAAAAATGGAATAAAAAATCGGGGGGGGGAGGGGGGGGGGGAGAAGATACAGAATCACAGATCTGGCAGTCTGCATTGTTTCCAGACTCAGTATCACACACAGAGCAGTTTGCTTTCTGAAATATTACAAGGTATTGCTGTCCAGACTCCTCCTCGTGTGTGTGTGTGTGTGTGTGTGTGTGTGTGTGTGTGTGTGTGTGTGTGTGTGTGTGTGTGTGTGTGTGTGTGTGTGTGTGTGTGTGTGTGTGTGTGTGTCTGTGTGTCTGTGTGTGTGTGTCTCGTGCTTGCCTGCCAGGGCATGTGTCTCTTTAGGTTTGCTAACCAATCTCTACCAGGGACCCAGCTCTTCACATTAGCCTGGAAGGCCAAATGCAGAACCAGCGTTGTCACCATGGCAATCAGTCTTACCGGGAGTACGGTGGCGCAGTCGGTAGCGCTGTCGCCTCACAGCTAGAAGGTCCTGAGTTAAATTCTCGCCTGGGACGCTGTGGATGCTGGAGTTGTGACCCCCCCCATATCTTCAGTGCCTACTGCCCAGGTGGACATCTCGTCGAAAGGGCCTTTCTGTGTGGAGTTTGCATGTTCTCGCCGTACCCCCCAGGGGGTTCCTCCGTACATAACCCCCCACTAAAAACATGCAGAAGATCGTCATCCGACCAGTGACGACAACATCCGAAGTTGGTCCCCGGGCGCTGGAAAGAAAAAGCGACCACTGCTCCTGGCCTGCCCCTCGGAGGAAAGGACAAGCCAGGATGGGTCAAATGCAGAGGACAAATTTTACCGGCCACCGTCAGCATGAGTGTGTTGTAGTGTTCGTGTGACAATAAAGACGGGCTTCCGTCTGAAATCGTGTTTAAAATCTTCTGGACAAGTAGTTATAGCTAATTAAACTCTTGGCAGTGTGTTTTGTGAGAGAGAGTTTATGTGTATGATCTCTTCAACCGACTGAAAACCGATATTTTGCATCAATTCTTTACGCTATATATTCCACTTTGAGTATTTTGATGCCAAAACATTCCCCAAACTTACAGTACAAGGATCAGTACATATCTATGTCCTTATTTCAGTGCCTGTATGGACGCCCGACCAAGCCGGAGGTAACACGGGCTCGAACCTGAGACCCTCGTGTTGGTAGGCAGATAGTCTGAATCAATGCTGAGAAGCAAGCTGCAGGTATAAGCTCTGCCATTGGCTCTGACCATTTCAGTCGGAGCGAAGGGAAATCCCTTTCCATTCCCTGCCTGTCCGCTCTCAAATGCCTCTGCTGCTGTGAAACAACAACAACAATGCTAGCTAGCAAGCTAGCAACCTACACAGAAAATGACAAAGTCTTGACGAAGATTTGGATGTCCAATAAAGCAGGCCTGCTTGGTACTTTCAGTGGCTGTTCTAAAGATAACAGAGCATTTTCTTTTCCCGCTCTACCAGAATGAGAGTGAGTTCAGCCAGACTCTCTCCTGCACTGGTACAGCACCAAATGAAGTGTGGAGATAGTCTGGCAAGTGAGACTAGTAGGCAGGGAATGATCTCCATACCTTAACTGTATGTTTTCCCTGACCTTGCTCCTCCAGGAATCGGCCCTGGCCCACGTGGAGCTGCCCACCACAGTGGAAGCCACCATGAAGAAACACAAGGACTTCACCACCACCATGGAGCTCAACCTGCACCGCATCAAGGCTGTGATGGAGGCCGGGGAGAGCCTGATCAGCCAGAGCAACATCTACTCCCAACGCATCAGGGAGCGCGTCGACACGCTCGCCAACAGGTACGACTGGCCTGCATGCAGAAAACACATGGAAAGGAGGATGTGTCATCATCATTAAGTTGGATAGTGAGCAAGTTGGAGCAAAACATGAGGCTTTGCACCGCAAAATCTTTGATTTATCAAAAAGTATTGAAAAGTTGAATAGTATGACAAAGCTTCAAAATGTTGCATCCAAATTGGTCAGGCCTTTATCAGTAAGGGAATATTTCAATATCCAGCAAAATAAAATAAAAACTATTTTATTTATTGTTATGGGCAGTGCAGACTTCATTCAAGGGTTGAGGTCTCCGCTTTGACCGCTTTGTGTGTGCGTGTGTGTGTGTGTGTGTGTGTGTGGGTGCGTGTGTGTGTGTGTGTGGGTGCGTGTGTGGGTGCGTGTGTGTGCGTGTGTGTGCGTGTGTGTCTGTGTGTGTGTGGGTGCGTGTGTGTGTGTGTGCGTGTGTGTGTGTGTGTGTGTGTGGGGGTGCGTGCGTGCGTGGGTGCGTGCGTGTGTGTGTGTGCTGCAGTGGGGGTTGGGGTGTTTATGTAGGTATATGGGGGGTAGGGTAGGCTTTGGTGTGCGTTTGCAATAGCAATATGGAAAGCCATATGGTTTTTGAATTCAATTAACAACACAATATATTATGTGAGGTGCTTTGATAAACAGTAGGGGTCTTCAACCTTTTTCAGCCCAAGTACCCCTTGGTTGACAGCGAAACTGAGGGACTCCCTACGATTTGAAATAAAATTGTTACATTTTAGGTGTGGCCTATAATTAAGCAATATAGCATGAGAGCCAGTGTGTTGTGAAGAATATATCCCACTCGGCCTGCGGCCTCGTGGGATAACAGCTGATCAGGGGGATATATTCCACAACACACGCAGCTCGAGTGCTATATTGCTTTTATAAAACGGTTTCCAAGTATGATAATATAATAATAATAATAATACTATAAGTCCGACTCCGACTGGCATGTCATTCTGATAGAGTCAGTTGAAACACTACTGTAAGGCGGGACCGCAAGAACATGCGGGTGATTTGATTGGATCGTTCTGGAGACTGAAGTTGACATTGGCCAATCCTGGCGCTTGCTGAGTAGCTGAGAGCTTTCTGGAATCCCCGACAGGCAGCTCCAGCGCAGCGTTGCATTCTCAGCGCTTGCTGAGAAGCTGAATGCTTTCTGCAAAGCCGACACCAACTAACGTTACGGGGTTAAATGCGGGGTTAACAGCCTTTCTTTTGCAAAGAAGACATTAGCCCGCATCTATTCTTGTACAAAACATCATTTTCTGCGAAGTATTAGTAAAGTTATAAGCGAAGATCGATTCACAAGGATCTGACAGCTGTCTCCGCCATTTTTTTTTCTACGTTGTCATTTGAGGTAAGCCTTATTATTACTCTCTTAGTAAGAGAGTTGCCATGGCAACCAATAACCCATGGCCATGGGTTATTGAACTCGGTTACTGGAATTATACAATGGCTGTGAACCAATCAGATTGCTTGATTTGAGAGAGCCGTTTTATAATAACATTTATAATCCAGCGCACATGAGGATATCAGGGTTTGACACTTCTTTTTATTAATAGATTACATTAAAAAAGCAAGGAGTAAACAATCCGTTTCGAACATACTGTAGATTAATCAGATTTGCTTTATAGATCATTTTTGTCAAAAGTAGCTTATTATTGCCTATTAATGCTGAGTTTACTCAATATTAGGCTGCTCAGTATTATTTTATTTTTTTAATATTGTTTTTTTTCACAAACTACTTTGACAAAAATTGGCGGAACTCCCTGTTGAAGACCACTGACCTACAGTATGTTGTCTGTGGGTATGTGCAGGTACTGATCATTTTTGACAAACGTCAACCAATTCCATCTGAGACCATAATTGCAGCACAGCGCCAGACTACAGCCTTTTTTACATAGTGATTTTGTGGATTTGAGGTTTTTCAGTTACATTTTTCAATTCATGTGAGCTTCTGACACCATGTGACACAAAGTTTTAACAACTTGGATTAGTTTTGTAAAGTAGCTAATTTTCAGAAATATAAATTCACATTTTTCACTTTAATTCACTACATGTGCCAAGTGACCCATATAAAAAAAGGCAGTGCAAATCAGTTACCAATGGGGTCTCTAAAGAAGATGGTAAACCATGTACGGTAGCCTAATGCACAAAAAAGTAGTTATTTGCTATAAATAGTAAATAGTGACATGATTTATAGCAAATAAATATCTTATTTCATGCATTATATGATTTCCCACCTTTTCTGTTGGATAAATGATAAAATCACATTGTCACAATAGAGATGAGGATGCTCATTAGAACAATTTCAAAATATCATTAGGTTGTAAGTAAAATGGATGCTGACTTTTTATTCCAAAAACAGAGAACATGCTGGAAAGTGAGTTTTGAAAGCCAGAGAGCTGTCAGAGCAGCTGATCAACAACCCCATCTTATACAGTACAGGTACAATTTAGTGCTATGGGACAGTATAGATCTTAGTTATTTTACCTTTGAACTAAGTCCCCTGTCTGTCTGTCTGTCTGTCTGTCTGCCTGTCTGTCTGTCTGCCTGTCTGTCTGCCTGTCTGCCTGTCTGTCTGTCTGTCTGTCTGTCTGTCTGTCTGTCTGCCTGTCTGTCTGTCTGTCTGTCTGTCCCTCTCTCAGGGGGAACCAGAACTGGCCCAGCAATGGCTGGAGAAACTCAACGACATGTGGGAGCTCCAGAGGTTTCAGCAGGACTGTCACGAGGTATGAGACCCACACATGCGCACTGCAGGCTGGTGACAGGGCTATGAAGGCTTGACACTGAGGGGAGAATTACAGCAGTTTAGCAGCATTTTTCATAGGGAAAGAGTGAACAGGATGGCAAGCCTTTTGGTTAAAGCATCGATTGTAAAGAAAAGTGGACGTAGTGAGTGTGACATCACCCATACATGTAGGTTTCTGAAGGGCCGTTTTGAAGCCAAACGTTGGTGTCTACAAGCACTGCCATGTTGACATGTTTTGGAGCTGGAGCAGCCATGAGCGAAGCTGAGGGTTTGCCAGAGTTTTATAACCATTGTATCCCATTAATGATGCAATTATTTAGACACATCTTAGAAGAAGTGAAATGAGCTACTAAGACCATCATCTTGTCGTGACTAGGCAGACCGGGCAAAAACAAACAAAATAGCAGACAAGGTATTTTACTGAGAGTCCAAGTATTTACAATGGGCTCTCTGGCCAGAATGTGCAGAGAAGAGTGAGCTTGGCTTGTGGAGGCTGAGGCTGGTTGCAGCATGGATGAAAGGGTGGAGCCGCTCTGGGCAGAGGAGGACTTGAGGTCCCAGGTTGGAGGCTGAGGCTGGTTGCAGCATGGATGAAAGGGTGTGTGATGACGTTGCACAGAAACCCATCTATTGAGTTCATAACCTGTTGAGCATTGGTTAGAGGACAGCTATAAAAATGTGTGCTGTAAACAGAAATCCATTCTTCAATTTTAATCCAAAATAATGCAACTTCCGGACACGATACATTTTGCCGCAATACTGTATCGATATTTCAGAAAAATATACCATATCTATTTTTTTGCACGGCCGTGTGTTCAGTAATATAATAAGAATACTTTTTATTTCAGTGCCTTCAGTAAGACACTCAACACTCGGTAGTTTTGACTCAATTTGTCCACTTATCAGTTATCAATATAAAGTGATGTACATATTATTACACTACCTGGGTGGTGTACAGCGTGTTGTATTTTTAGCTCTATATTTAAATTTTCAGTAAATTATGTAGAGTATTGCAATATATCGCAATATGTATTGTATCGCAATGTATCGTGATACAATCGTATCGCGACCCATGTATCGTGATACGTATCGTATCGTGAGGTCCTTGCCAATACCCAGACCTATATGTGTAATATATTAAGTGTTCCTCTGTGCTCTATGAGGCCATTTAGAGGCCATTTACACCTGGCGCTAACATGCGTTTTCTGTGATCAGATTGTATTTGATCACTTCAACCTGATTCCATTTACACCTGGCGCTAACATGTGTTTTCTGCAATCTGATTGCAATCTGACTGCAGAAATTGTTGTCCTCTCAATCCGCATAAAGTTGCTGTATCCAGATTGAGAGGACACATTGCATTTACACTTGTGTTCAATGTGTACACAATGCATCCCTGACCACCTCCGGAGGTGGTTTGGCCGATCAGATTGCAATCCTTCAATGCGTTTTGGGGGTGTTTACACCTGGCATTTCAAGTGATAAAACACAATGTGATTGCAATCTGATCACAGAAAACACATGTTAACGCCAGGTGTAAATGGCTGCTAATGCATAAGCTCCAGCGCACACATCATTTACATATCATTCACATATCATTTAACTACAACGGCCAATCATCATTTTAACAACCTGTTTTCTCGATTTCTTAAAGGTTTGTAACAGAGGTGACAGGTTCTAGACTAGTAGCCTAACACAATACAGGGCTATTCAGGACAGGGTTTCATTTGAAATAGTACATTAAGGATTGTGTCATTTGTGTCTATTTGTGTTTTCAGCAATCTGTCCTGGCTGCTCTGTGATGGAGGTAAAGTCACAACTTAGCGTTTCACTTATTGGAGCTCCTTCATCCCAACAGCCGTCCGTATTCCAAACAAACAATGAAAGACTTTCACACACTGTCATATTTGCACGTTGCCACATGCACTTTTACTTACTTTTAGCTCTAATCGTATGTATGTTTTTAACCCTTATGTCTGTTTATTTGTTTTTGTCGTTTCTACCCAGTTTTCTCATGTTTCTAAGCTGACATAATAAATAAATGTTAATATATATATATATATATATATATATATATATATATATATATATATATATATATATATATATATATATATATATATATGATATATATACACACACACACACACACACACACACACACACACACATACATACATGCATACATATATAATATAAACATATATGATGATCTTTGACAGGAGTTGATAGGTTCATAGTTAACCCACTTCACAGGCTGAGAGCCAGTCTTGTTGTTAGTGCGACACCTAGTGGCCAAACATCAAACTCGGCGTCCCTGTAATAGACCAAATCACCGTGACGTCACCATGTAAACAAATTTACTTCCGGGTACCACTTGGGGAAGGCGGCAGGTTTAAATGTGCGTGTTGTCAAATAAATGCTGTCAAACCCTCTCGTTGTTTTCGGCCGACTACTTTCAATTTAAATGGTTAAACGGTTGGTAAACATGCTTGTCCGACGTATCTAGCCTTTCTTCTGTGTTTGTTTTATGTAGTGTTAGCTAGCTAATAATGTTTGTTTGTCTGTCAAACTCGCTGTTTTGCAGACTCATTAACGTAGAAGAGCCTGGTGACGCGAGGTTACGTTAACGTTACAAACAGAGCTACTGACGCCACGTTAATTTAATTTAGCGTCAAGTCTACTCTGGTCTGGTCCAACAGGTAAATTAGCTAGTCTGGTCGTTAGTGAAAGTGTTGTTATGAATGATATTAAACAACAACACAACACGGACGAACCATTTTTGTCTTCTTTGTCTGTTTTTGTCTTCAACACGTCAGTTTGTGCCGTCCACCGCCATTATAATGTGTGGACCCAGGGGTACCCGGAAGTAAATGTAAACATCCAGGTGATTTGGTCTATACAGTACTTTTGAGTTCAGGCTCTGGCAGTCTTTTGAATGGCCCATGTGTCTTACATTGTGTTGCATCAGTATTCCTTGAAAAACACCCACTTCAAATGTATTCATACATTTTCCTCTCATGTTCTATTTATGATAGAGACAGACAGCACTTTGCCCAGGCCATCGCCATTCTGAACACCCATGAAGGTGAGAGGTCTGCCCTCCACACATTACCCAAACATCTCTCTCTCTCACTCTCTCTCTCTCTCTCTCTCTCTCTCTCTCTCTCTCACAGATAGATTTAATTCACTATAAATAATATCACTTTATGTGGATATTCATATTATTTTCGTTATTTTTCAGGACTACCAGCGCATGTTGGATTTGATGAGGGACATCATTCTGGCCACAGACCTGGCTCACCACCTTCGCATCTTCAAGGACCTTCAGAAGATGGCTGATGGTGCGTAGTGTAGCAGTAATACAGTGAAGTGTCAATGAACAGCCGTATACATCAGCTGCTCTCAGCTTCTTTCACTCACAACCTCTACTTGAGTCCAAAACTGTGACACCAACACGTGGTCTTTATTTTCCTTCTTCACGTTATTTCATTAAGATTAGAAGTGTTTACTGAATTAGAAACTTTTGTGTTGTTGAAAATCATTTTGTGATGTTCCCAACGGTGCACCATGAGTATACCCATCTCTTCTGGGGATATATTGTGGAATTACAATATATACTGTACCAATGTTACCATTATGCTTTCCTACGTTTTGCTTCATCTTATTCTCATACCTCTGAAGTCAAACTCCAAAATCCCCTTGCAGTATCCATCCATGGCTTTCTTACCTTCTGATCATTTTATCTGACTAAGTTCCCCCTTCATAGTGTAAAGAGACAATGGGCTACATGCACAAGTCCACTACTTCCTGAAATGAGTACAGCTTCTTTATTTCCTGTCATCACTATTGGATGAAGTGATTAATGTCAGGTGTGCTGCAGTCACAACAGTCATCAGGCACACCTGATTCATCAGTTCATCCAATAGTGTAGGACAGGAAATAAAGAAGCTGTACTAATTTCAGGAAGTAAAGAAGTTGTGCATGTAGTCTATTGCTCAGTGCAGCCTTATGTAATATAATTGGCTATAACTTCCTGGCCAGTAGTTTGCTACGCCTGAATGCAATCAATGCTACATTACCGCGAGTGGAGCTGTCCTCAGTCGAATCAATTTTGAGCAGTTAAAGTGCTTTAATGACATGAATAACCTCTTAACTGGTGACTGCTTTACACCAGTGTGAAACATGTCAAACTTGCTCTACAGCACAATTAAACCAACACAGAACGACAGGCTGCTACTGGGTCTAAATTTCATTAAATATATAATTTCTTCTTACCAAACTACACGTGCCCAACACAACACAATCCCTTATTGTGGCGTTTAATTATTTTCTACTTTCTATTCATAGAAAGTCTTAGGAGCACATACATCTGAGTGTGGGACACTGAATACAATTTGTGATAATCAATTACTTTTTCAATCAGACATTTTATGGCAAAGCTAAAGCGTTTGTGCCAAAGGATAACTTAGATTCTAATAATAGACCTTATTCGCTAACCCTGACGCCACCATATTGTTGACATACCGTCCTGCGCGCACACAGCGCTGCAGCTGACAACTAGTAATAGCCTTATTGTCATTTCTGTTCCATTACAAAATAGCGATGGTAATGACAGCAATAAAAACCCCACAGTTGTTTGTATGCTGCCGTTAATGCCTGTAATAATAAACAAAAGAAAAAACGAGGTGAACAAACTTTGCTGTGAGGAGCTGTCAGAAAGTTTCACCTGTCTCTCCTAACTATCCACACCTCTCCTGTGCTGCTGACGTATCCTCCGTCTCGCTCCCTTCACGTCTGTGGACGGTAGAGATAGAAACAAACCACAGGGACTTTATTGCTGTCATTACTACAGCCGTGTGTAACGCATGTCACCATCCAAACACAACAGGAATGATACAGGTAACGATAACGGCGGCTAGCTTCCTATAAACGCTGCTCTCACATAGGCTGTCACTTAAAGCTGCAGCGCTATGTCAACAATATGGCGGCGGTGTGCGTGCCCGTACGTGAGTGACGTCAATCGAATAAGGTCTATAGCAGTATGGAAAAGTCAATTTTATTTATTTAACGCCAAATCATAACAAGTTATCTCGAGATGCTTTATAAATAGACGGTTTACAAATAGCTGTTCAGAGAAAGTGATTTATGATAGCGTGAACGACATTGTGTGTGTGTGTGTGTGAGATACAACCCAAAGAGTCGGACCCACCGCTCCATGCTGTTGTGCCTGTTGATGACATCATGTGACCTGTCAGACCAGACCAAGGGTTGGAAGACAACGCGCAAGATCGCTGTCAGTTCAAAGTCGACAGCAATGTCTATAGGAAGCGTTTGAGCCCAAAACATGACTCGTTTATTTTTTGGGTTTACGACAACAACAAAAAATTAGCTCAAAATAACTATTACTGTAAATTTTATTACACGCCACATTTTTTACATTACACCCCCCCCCCCCCCCCCTTCATATCTTGTTTTGGAATGAAATTATTCCTATCTTAATCCAATGCTTTGCTTTCACTTCACAGCTCGCCGTGGGGCTGCAATAGGTTTATTTCAATTGTGGAAGCAAAATGGTGTGAGCCAAAGCAATGCTATATCAATGCTATCAGCACTCAGATATTTAGATCTTATTCCTGTGCACAGCCTACTATGGGGTTTGAACTACACTGTCTGACAAATATAGTTTATTCCACAATACAAATATTGCACATTATTATTACAATGATAATCATTTGAACAATTATCACTCTCATGATTAGTGTAATATCAGATAGTTGTATTGGGTTCAGAGATATTTGTCTCTGGAGAACTATTTTCATTCTACTTCTACAGTGACACTAAAGTTACTTATGGCCCATTTCCACTGCAGGTAGTAGCGCGGTCCCGCTCCGCTCGACTTGATAAATGGTCTCATTCCACCGGTAAAAACTGTCCCAGCCCGGGTTGTATTGGCCTCGAGTCGTGCTACTTGTCGTACCTGCCTCGTCTGGGTTCTATTCTGTGAACCCGGTACCATACGGTGACGTGAAAACATTGTTGACGACTGATTGGTCAGGCAGAATCGTGTCAATGCAATGCTGCATACCAGTTTAGTGGGCTTACCTTCTCTTCTGTTATGTATATTTCCATCAGTCTTTTGTTTTGCTGCCTTCGCCTCTGGTGAAATAAAATCGCGGCGGTGATTTCAATTGTCTGAAAAAAGTCAGCTGCTCAGGAAGCTAGTTGAGTGCAGCGCTCCGCTAGGCCGCAGCGGGTCTTTGGTGAAGCCGCGGTCTTGCCTGGTCAGAAGCCGCCGGGGTACAGGCTTCACTCTGTTGCGCCTCTCCCGTCCGCGCGCAGCGCATGCCTGTGAGTTTGACTAACTACAAAGTGATATCCATTCTCCTGGCCGATTGTCACATTTGCCCATGTACACTGTAGGTCATTTAGAGGCACCAGTATTTCATAAACAGTTTAAAAGTTCTGTGGATGGATTTAATTGTAACGTTATGTTATAGCCTACTTCGGCTATTAGGCGGAGGACAGATATGCGGTCGCTATGACGACCAGCTGTGGGCGGGGGCAGATGAACGGCGGTCGAAGCAGAACATCCATCGGGCCGAAACGAGTAGAGCCGACTGGTGACGAGCTGTGCAGGGCAGTAAAATGTGGTGGAAATGAGCCATAAGCTACCGTAAATTCCGGACTATAAGCCGCACCTTTTTTCCCGTTTTTTGGCCTTTTTTGGCCCCTGCGGCTTATATAACGGTGCGGCTTATCTATGGATTTTTTCAAAAAAAAAAAAAAAAAAAGCTCTTTTTTAGCACTCTTTCTAACTATAAATCCACTTCTGTTTTAATTTCCTCTCTTGCCCTCTTTTCACCACACTGTATGACACTGTATGACACTGTATGACACTGTGTGCACTGTAAATAACAACACAGGTGGTGTTGTGTTATGTTGTTTTGTTGAAATGTTAATAAATGGGAGCATACATATGGTAATTAAACATTAAAACACAATAAAAAAAAATAAAAAAAAACATTAAAACACCCGTGGCTTATAGTCCGGTGCGGCTTATATAAGAAAAAAATAGTCAACTTTGAAGGTGCGGCTTATACACCGGTGCGCCTTATAGTCCGGAATTTACGGTAATTAAACACAGTCCAACAGCGGTTTCTAAACAGATTAAAACATGCATTAGCGCCACCCACACTCACTGCTCAAATGACCCAGCCCTTCAGATTACTTATTTTATTGTTAATGTAGGCATTACAGGTGGTATTTATGTAAAATATAGAGTGACAGCTTGGAATAGATATAAAATTTAAGTTTCTACACTTCACTGTGGGTTTGTGATGCACCTGTGTTGAACCAATGGGCGCTCAGCTTGATGTGTTTCTCGTCATCCTCTGTCAGCCACAGTCAGGCGCAGTTGGTGGGGAGCTCGTTGCTGGACCTTCCTGTCGGGTCTGTTTGAGGAGTGGTTCTCCCTGTTGTTCCTGTGAGGTGATCGGGAGCGGCTCCTCTCGTGGCGTCCCGAGTGAGCAGAGGACTGGTGATGTCTTCCAGCAGGGACCTGAGAAGAGATTTCACAGTTACTGGTTCCAGTGCCCTGTCAGTGTTTGGGCCCTAAGCCCTCCATATTAAATTGTCTGGATGGGCCTGTCACTGACAATACACATCAGTGGAAAACTAACCTGCAAATTAAATATGGCTGAATTTGTGTGCCGTATCCTCCAGACTGCTGCATTTTTCACTAAGTAGGGATGCCGCTAGTTATTAAGACTAACTTTCATATTTATTTCAATGTATTAGAGCAGCACAAATTAACTCGATCATCTTGGCTATCGTCAGCAACAGGATTTTGCTTAACACGTTCACTGCCAATGACGTGTTTTTACGTCAAACAAAATCCAACCGTTCACTGCCAATGACGTGTTTTTACGTCAAAATTTTTTTTCGATTTTGTTTTTTTGACGGTGGGATGTGCATCTAACCCTTTTACATCTCTTATATAAGTATTGGACGTGTACAACGTGTACAACCCATTCCACCGACCCACTAAGTGGCGACAGTGCTTTCCTGACTAGAGGAAGGCAAGCAAAAAGCAGTGTGACGAAGCCATTCTCATGAAAATGGTTTGGCGAAAACGCTTTCGTTTTCGCGCTGATTGCTGGCGATGCGGGATTGCAAATTTGCATAATAGATTATGGGTGGAACACACTTTGAAACACGCAGCATAAATATGACCAGAATCGCAAAAGCTTCATCAAAGCTCTCAACCAAAACTCCAAGAAGCGAGCGAGTCCATCCAGACTTCCTCAAACAGCGGCCGCGCAGACAGGCAGCAGCAGCAGCAAAGCAGTGAGACTGGTGACAAGCTTGTGACACGGCCGCTGCAGCCAAGAAGAACGCCCACGGAGGGAGGAGTTGGAAGCAGAGGGGGGTTTCCTGCTGTTATGGAGGAAATTACTGTTCAAAACTATTGTTTAGATGTCTGACGTCTTACTGATGCCAAAAATGAATGGTTAAAGTGACTGTTCTATCGAATTTCACAAAAAGCCGTTTATCTCTGAATAATTTTTCTGACGCTGAAACCATGCTGTATTCAACTGCTAATGCTTACATAACTACTAACTCTACAAACTAACTCTTTTAGACAGAGAAAGCACACATTCTATTAGTTCTTTTGAGATATTGTGTGTTCACAAAATCTTAGCAGAAAAGAATCCTCGGGTCTTGAAAGATGAGCCAGAATCCTCAAAAAAACCCTCTGGCAGAACCTACCTACAGTAAAAAAAAAACGTCTGGCAGTGAATGTGTTAAGAAAATTATATTATGAAATTTTAATATGTGGACTGGAATTCCCTGCATGCAGTGTAAAACAACTTGAACTAATGCTTACATCTCCGCCACCATCCTGCCCCGCCCAGAACACCATGAAGCCAGGGAAGCAGCTCCTGAGCGAGAAGAGCTTTGGTGTGGCGGTTTGCTGTTTGTGTTTAGTTAAGATGCTGCTCAGCATTTTTAGATTAAAGGCCCATTCACAACTAGAATGTTTACTATAAAGACGCTTTTTGAAAAAGACCATCACCTTTTGGGATTAGCGCTAAGGCTGTTTACTGACCTGGAAGCTAGTTTGCTAGTTAGCTTTTGCTTGCATGATGCTAAGAAAATAGCATAATCTCTTGGCCACCCTGACTGCAAAATGCGGTATTATCCTATGTTTTCAATATGAGCAGGGTTTAACCACATGTGTCTCCAGTAGCCTGTTGAAAGCCATTTAGCCACGGTGAAGTTACAGGTGTTTCTTTCAACCCCATGCTCTCAACATGGGCTCCAGGGGACTTGACTCTTTGATCCACAGTAGGCTACAATAGATTTGGTGTGCAGAGTCACCTACTGCTAAAAACTTGGTGGCCATTAGCACCATTAGCTCTGCTCTCATAAGCACAATCATCTCATGAAAGCACCATCAAACATGTTCTCTGCCATTTCCTCTCTTTTGCAGCAATCCATCAACCCAAATCCATTGACTATGTTGTTATTTACTTTAGAGAGCAAGTCAAGTAAAAGCACGTCGCTAAAGTCATCATGGTCCATTTTCTCTCTGAATATTTGGTGCTGATATTGTTGGTAGTGTGAACGCTCTCTCTTCTCTACTCCCCTCTCTTCTCTCCTCCCCTCCCCTCCCCTCTCCTCCTCTCCTCTCCTCTCCTCTCCTCTCCTCTCCTCTCCTCTCCTCCCCTCTCTCCTCCTCCCCTCTCTCTCCCCTCCTCTCCTCTTCTCTGTGCAGGAGGTGCAGGTACGTATGGGCGAGACGGAGCAGCTGTATGCAGAGGTGGCTGAGGTGGCGGTGCTCCAGCAGCATTGGCTCCACGACACTCTGGCCGTCTACAGCATGTTCAGTGAGGTCAACGCCTGTGAGCTGTGGATCGACGAGGAGGAGCAGTGGCTGGACAAGATGGAGATCCCCGAGAGGCTGGAGGACGTGGAGGTGGTGACACACAGGTTAGTGTGTTACAAACTGACTTTTGTATCCAAGAGTGGATACTATGACTGTCCCATTATATTCCAAAATGCCCTTCCCTGTAGGTTCGAGAGCCTGGACCAGGAGATGAACAGCTTGATGGGAAGGATCCTAGATGTCAACCAGATAGTCCAGCAGCTCCTGGATGGAGGTCATCCGTCTTCTACAGAGCTCAGAGGCTGTCAGGACCACCTCAGCTCCAGGTACTGACCTCACACTGGCCGCCCACTCTGGGTCTTTAAAGCGTTCGGCTCTGGGCAAAGCGTCGGACCGCAGGCCGCCCAGTGTGGGTCTTTAAAAAGCATATTGGCCTAAGCAAATTAATGGGTCGCGACTTAATGACTAAGGAAAAATGTGGGTCATGAGGCTAGACCAGTTGAGAACCACTGCTCTAGGTGGTATTGTTTCTAAGCTACAGCTAATTAAATTCAAGATTTTGCCAGATTTTTCTAAACCCCATTCAAGTCAATGGTGGAGAAAATGGCACTTAATCGCGAATAGCACCCAGAATGCCCAAAATGTTTGGCAGATCGAAAAATAGGAGTTTATAGATTGTGCCTTGCTTTCAGAAAGCACAATAGTAGAATGTGAATGACTCTTCTCCCTCCCTCTATCCCGTCAGGACCTGGACTCGTTCCTGACCTGGCTGGTCCAGACTCAGACGGCTGCAGCCTCGGACCAGCTGCTCTGGAGGAGGCGGAGCCTCGGACCAGCTGCTCTGGAGGAGGCGGAGAGACTCATCAACAAACACGCCGCCCTCAAAGAGGAGATCGGACGGTGAGCTGCTGAGGGGCGGAGCCACGGCTGTGGTGACTTCAAGAAAACTACATTACAAAACACAGCATATTGTGTTGACAATTGAAACAAGGAAGTGCACACAAAGCATCAAGGTGTCAGGCAGCTGAAAGTAACATCAAACTAGACTAGACTAGAGGTATTGAAATGAGTAATGTATCAAAACATACAACATTTATAGTAAACATGTTATCCCCCACCAGTGATGTAGTTCCACCCTTGGGTCAGTCCCATTCATTGTCAATGCCGCCCCCTAGTGGCACAAAGTCAACATTACTGTTTGACTGAACAATCTGACAGATGGATCCATAGCCCCCTTTAGTTCATGCATTAACATCATGCATCATGACACAAATGGGACAAGATGTCACTTAGTTTCCTCAGTAATAGTAATGACATATTCCCATTAGCTATTGCCTCTATGCCGGTCTACCTAAAACCATTGCTATCTTTCTAAAGGACATACAAAGAGAAAACACAATCTAATGTCTCTGTGGACCCGGACATGTATTTTAATCCCATGAGTAAAAGTCCTGCAACCAGGCTAAACCGTAACTAGACACAATCTGGATGAGAGAAATGTGTTAGGGCCAGGTGTAAAGGCAAGTGGTCCTGTGTCCGGCAGGTATGAGGAGGACTACCAGTGTCTGCAGGTGGTGAACGAGCTGTTGGAGTCCGAGGAGGCTCCTCTGCTGCACGCTGCCCTGCAGCAGTGGCTCCAGAAGCTCCACGTCGGCTGGAACAAGCTGCTGGAGATGTGGGAGAGCAGGAGGGAGGTGCTGGTCCAGGCTCACATCTTCCACCTGTTCCTGTGGGATGTCAAACAGGCCGAGTCCTTCCTCAACAACCAGGTGAGCCATACAAGATTAAGATTCAACCGGACGGACAAACCCCGTCTTTATTTGTCACAAACACCGTGGCATGCACACATGCACGGTGGCCAGTACACACACACACATGCTTGTGAAATGTGTCCTCTGCGTTTGACCCATCCTGGCTCGTCCTCCTCCATGGTCAGGCCAGGAGCGCTGGGCAGCTGCAGTGAGAAGACCAACTTCCACCGCTGGTCAGATGATGATCTTCTGCATGTTTTTAGTTGGGAGTTATATATGGAGGAATCCCAGGGAGCACGGGGAGAACATGCAAACAAACGGACAGCAGGGGGCCATAAAGGAAGTGCCTCCAGACACGTGTTAAAGGGCCACTTTGCCCATATTCAACCAGCTTTGTATCATGACAAAATCAGTAGTACTGTATATGCAAATGAACAATCAGTAATACTGTATATGTATGTATCATGACAAAATCAGTAGTACTGTATATGCAAATGAACAATGTTTAACTTCCCTCCATGTCGTCTGGACCCAGAGCTCCTTGTTCATTTGCAGAACTTCCTGGACCATTATGATGTCATGTGGGGATGCTATTTGGTGATAGTGATGTATTAGGCCCTTTTCACGGGGGCCATTTTGTGTGGAAAAGGCAGGATAAACACAGGTGCAAGCAAAACACTAATGAGGGTTTCCAACTTCCAATCATGGAAAAGGAGAGAGCTAAAAAGTAGTACTAAAAGCTAAACATGAGCATGCTGTGTGTGTTTACTGATGCCACGTTACTAAGCCAATAATAATACAGCATCAAAGTCCAAAAAAGCTTTGGGTAAAGTGGAAATAAGGCAACAACAATGTGAGTGATGCTGTTTTACTGGAGGTCATAGAGGTGGGAGGTTTTACTGGCTCTGTCCACACGCTCCCATAATCATTTTATAATGGTTACGTTTCCCAACTGTCCCTGTTCAGCTGTGTGCTCTTTGTGTATGAATTGGCTGTCTGACTGCAGCAGAGCTTCATAGAGATACACTGTGTTGACTGCTTGCCTGGATGGCCTGGGTGTGGCTGGCTCAGTTCTGCCACACTCTGTCCTCAGAGAGACAGGGAGAGAAAGGGGGGAGAGAGAGAGCTAGAACATCACTGTGCAGCATCTGACTGGAACATCCATCTGTGTGTGTGTATGTGTGTGTGTGCGTGTCTCTTTTTGTAACAGTATCCGTGCATTATGTGATATTAGAGCAGGGCCGGACATGCAGCATCTTCTAGTAACTCTAGATCTACGCTGTAGCTTCACGATAATGTGTACCCTGGCCACCTGCCACTGCTGAGAAGTGTGTGTGTGTGTGTGTGTGTGTGTGTGTGTGTGTGTATGTGTGCGTGTCTCTTTTTGTAACAGTATCCGTGCATTATGTGATATTAGAGCAGGGCCGGACATGCAGCATCTTCTAGTAACTAGATCTACGCTGTAGCTTCACGATAATGTGTACCCTGGCCACCTGCCACTGCTGAGAAGTGTGTGTGTGTGTGTGTGTGTGCGTGTGCGTGTGCGTGTGCGTGTGCGTGCCCGCGTGCGTGTGTGTGTGTGTGTAGCTAAAATTATTTGTCAACTTTATTCACAGGATATTCCAGATCTAACAGAATACTGTATCGAGTCAATTATACGTCTGATTGGCTAGATATGTCCATTATTTTTCAATTACAAATAGGAATAGATCAAAAAACAGATACAAAAAGTTTGCAACCCATAATTTACAAGATTTTATCTAGGGATGTCCGATATTATCGGCCTACCGATATTATCGGCCGATATTAGCATAAAAAAAATCGATATCGGAAAATATCGGTATCGGTTTTCATGCCGATTTTTTTTTTTTTTTTTTTAATACAGGGGGAGTCTCACTGTGAGCAATGCTCTCTTTTTCAGGAGCGCCCTGTTCACATTCACACACACATTCATACCTGGAAGCTGACCAGTACAACCACAGTCTGATCTGCTGGCCACTGAGCAGCTCCACTGGAGCGGTTGGGGTTAAGGGCCTTGCTCAAGGGCACCTCAGTGGTGGTAATGAGGGAGGGGCAAGCGCTGCCTTTTCACTTTCCCCACCCAGATTTATCCTGCCGGTCCCGGGGATTGAACCGACGACCTTCTGGTCACAAGCTCGCTTCTCTAACACTTACAACTTTAACACAACATGCATATTATATATTAAACTCTTCAGCTACATTAAGCTACATTATGTAACTTGTTACGTGAAATTTTGGTGGAAAAAAAGCCCGCTTATATCGGTATCGGTTGATATCGGTATCGGAAATTAAGAGTTGGACATTATCGGATATCGGATATCGGTAAAAAAGCCAATATCGAACATCCCTAATTTTATCTTAGTTGTGAAGCATTTTTGGAAAAAATGGAGTGATATGAATACAATGCAGTTATACAATAAAACATCATATTGCAATTACTGTATTTATTTGACAGATTATTGCAGTTTCTGATTTTCATTATAATTCCAGTGTAGTTTTAGCACAATGTGGGAACATCTGTTTTTTAACCTCCTCCTGATGACCGATCTCATATTATTTATTTTGCTGGGAAATAAGTAAATAATTTAGGGAAGTTTGTTTGCCAGACACTTCTCACTCTGTTCTTCTCCTCCCCATTGTGTGTATTATGACATAGAATACAAAATGCCTATAATCTGTAGCAGTCTTTGGGAAGTTAATATCACAATATAATATGACTTCAACACATTTTCCAGACCTATAGATGAGTCTGTGTCTGTTTACGACATACAAACCAAGATCAGAAGATACAGAATCGCAGTGGTAAGCGCTGTCGCCTCACAGCTCGAAGGTCCTGGGTTCGATTCCCACCTGGGACGTTGTGAACGCTGAAGGAATGCGTGCCCGTCCGCATGTCCTCGAGTGCCCACCGCCCGGGTGGGGTCGTCAAAAGGGCCTTTCTGTGTGGAGTTTGCATGTTCTCCCCGTGCCTCCCGGGGGTTTCCTTCATATCGGAACCCCCTTCACCAAAACATGCAACATCCTGGTTGCTAATGTGGTTCCTGCTCTGGTCTTAAAGGCGCCGGTTCAGAGGGAGGGGAACTGGTTGGAATAGCGTGACCCTCCCACGTGCTATGTCCTACCGGTGAAGCTTCCTCTGTCAGGTGAAAAGAAGCGGCTGGCTAACTGCCCATGTCTCGGAGGAAGCATGGAGCCAGTTTTGGCTTTCCCCAGATCAGCAGAGGGTGGAGTAGCAACCAGGATAAATAAATTAAATTAGCACTAATGGAGGATAAAAATGGAATAAAAAATCGGGGGGGGGAGGGGGGGGGGGGGGAGAAGATACAGAATCACAGATCTGGCAGTCTGCATTGTTTCCAGACTCAGTATCACACACAGAGCAGTTTGCTTTCTGAAATATTACAAGGTATTGCTGTCCAGACTCCTCCTCGTGTGTGTGTGTGTGTGTGTGTGTGTGTGTGTGTGTGTGTGTGTGTGTGTGTGTGTGTGTCTGTGTGTGTGTGTCTCGTGCTTGCCTGCCAGGGCATGTGTCTCTTTAGGTTTGCTAACCAATCTCTACCAGGGACCCAGCTCTTCACATTAGCCTGGAAGGCCAAATGCAGAACCAGCGTTATCACCATGGCAATCAGTCTTACCGGGAGTACGGTGGCGCAGTCGGTAGCGCTGTCGCCTCACAGCTAGAAGGTCCTGAGTTAAATTCTCGCCTGGGACGCTGTGGATGCTGGAGTTGTGACCCCCCCCATATCTTCAGTGCCTACTGCCCAGGTGGACATCTCGTCGAAAGGGCCTTTCTGTGTGGAGTTTGCATGTTCTCGCCGTACCCCCCAGGGGGTTCCTCCGTACATAACCCCCCACTAAAAACATGCAGAAGATCGTCATCCGACCAGTGACGACAACATCCGAAGTTGGTCCCCGGGCGCTGGAAAGAAAAAGCGACCACTGCTCCTGGCCTGCCCCTCTGAGGAAAGGACAAGCCAGGATGGGTCAAATGCAGAGGACAAATTTTACCGGCCACCGTCAGCATGAGTGTGTTGTAGTGTTCGTGTGACAATAAAGACGGGCTTCCGTCTGAAATCGTGTTTAAAATCTTCTGGACAAGTAGTTATAGCTAATTAAACTCTTGGCAGTGTGTTTTGTGAGAGAGAGTTTATGTGTATGATCTCTTCAACCGACTGAAAACCGATATTTTGCATCAATTCTTTACGCTATATATTCCACTTTGAGTATTTTGATGCCAAAACATTCCCCAAACTTACAGTACAAGGATCAGTACATATCTATGTCCTTATTTCAGTGCCTGTATGGACGCCCGACCAAGCCGGAGGTAACACGGGCTCGAACCTGAGACCCTCGTGTTGGTAGGCAGATAGTCTGAATCAATGCTGAGAAGCAAGCTGCAGGTATAAGCTCTGCCATTGGCTCTGACCATTTCAGTCGGAGCGAAGGGAAATCCCTTTCCATTCCCTGCCTGTCCGCTCTCAAATGCCTCTGCTGCTGTGAAACAACAACAACAATGCTAGCTAGCAAGCTAGCAACCTACACAGAAAATGACAAAGTCTTGACGAAGATTTGGATGTCCAATAAAGCAGGCCTGCTTGGTACTTTCAGTGGCTGTTCTAAAGATAACAGAGCATTTTCTTTTCCCGCTCTACCAGAATGAGAGTGAGTTCAGCCAGACTCTCTCCTGCACTGGTACAGCACCAAATGAAGTGTGGAGATAGTCTGGCAAGTGAGACTAGTAGGCAGGGAATGATCTCCATACCTTAACTGTATGTTTTCCCTGACCTTGCTCCTCCAGGAATCGGCCCTGGCCCACGTGGAGCTGCCCACCACAGTGGAAGCCACCATGAAGAAACACAAGGACTTCACCACCACCATGGAGCTCAACCTGCACCGCATCAAGGCTGTGATGGAGGCCGGGGAGAGCCTGATCAGCCAGAGCAACATCTACTCCCAACGCATCAGGGAGCGCGTCGACACGCTCGCCAACAGGTACGACTGGCCTGCATGCAGAAAACACATGGAAAGGAGGATGTGTCATCATCATTAAGTTGGATAGTGAGCAAGTTGGAGCAAAACATGAGGCTTTGCACCGCAAAATCTTTGATTTATCAAAAAGTATTGAAAAGTTGAATAGTATGACAAAGCTTCAAAATGTTGCATCCAAATTGGTCAGGCCTTTATCAGTAAGGGAATATTTCAATATCCAGCAAAATAAAATAAAAACTATTTTATTTATTGTTATGGGCAGTGCAGACTTCATTCAAGGGTTGAGGTCTCCGCTTTGACCGCTTTGTGTGTGCGTGTGTGTGTGTGTGTGTGTGTGTGGGTGCGTGTGTGTGCGTGTGTGGGTGCGTGTGTGTGCGTGTGTGTGCGTGTGTGTGTGTGTGTGTGTGTGGGTGCGTGTGTGTGTGTGTGCGTGTGTGTGTGTGTGTGTGTGGGGGTGTGGGGGTGCGTGCGTGCGTGGGTGCGTGCGTGTGTGTGTGTGCTGCAGTGGGGGTTGGGGTGTTTATGTAGGTATATGGGGGGTAGGGTAGGCTTTGGTGTGCGTTTGCAATAGCAATATGGAAAGCCATATGGTTTTTGAATTCAATTAACAACACAATATATTATGTGAGGTGCTTTGATAAACAGTAGGGGTCTTCAACCTTTTTCAGCCCAAGTACCCCTTGGTTGACAGCGAAACTGAGGGACCCCCTACGATTTGAAATACAATTGTTACATTTTAGGTGTGGCCTATAATTAAGCAATATAGCATGAGAGCCAGTGTGTTGTGAAGAATATATCCCACTCGGCCTGCGGCCTCGTGGGATAACAGCTGATCAGGGGGATATATTCCACAACACACGCAGCTCGAGTGCTATATTGCTTTTATAAAACGGTTTCCAAGTATGATAATATAATAATAATAATAATACTATAAGTCCGACTCCGACTGGCATGTCATTCTGATAGAGTCAGTTGAAACACTACTGTAAGGCGGGACCGCAAGAACATGCGGGTGATTTGATTGGATCGTTCTGGAGACTGAAGTTGACATTGGCCAATCCTGGCGCTTGCTGAGTAGCTGAGAGCTTTCTGGAATCCCCGACAGGCAGCTCCAGCGCAGCGTTGCATTCTCAGCGCTTGCTGAGAAGCTGAATGCTTTCTGCAAAGCCGACACCAACTAACGTTACGGGGTTAAATGCGGGGTTAACAGCCTTTCTTTTGCAAAGAAGACATTAGCCCGCATCTATTCTTGTACAAAACATCATTTTCTGCGAAGTATTAGTAAAGTTATAAGCGAAGATCGATTCACAAGGATCTGACAGCTGTCTCCGCCATTTTTTTTTCTACGTTGTCATTTGAGGTAAGCCTTATTATTACTCTCTTAGTAAGAGAGTTGCCATGGCAACCAATAACCCATGGCCATGGGTTATTGAACTCGGTTACTGGAATTATACAATGGCTGTGAACCAATCAGATTGCTTGATTTGAGAGAGCCGTTTTATAATAACATTTATAATCCAGCGCACATGAGGATATCAGGGTTTGACACTTCTTTTTATTAATAGATTACATTAAAAAAGCAAGGAGTAAACAATCCGTTTCGAACATACTGTAGATTAATCAGATTTGCTTTATAGATCATTTTTGTCAAAAGTAGCTTATTATTGCCTATTAATGCTGAGTTTACTCAATATTAGGCTGCTCAGTATTATTTTATTTTTTTAATATTGTTTTTTTTCACAAACTACTTTGACAAAAATTGGCGGAACTCCCTGTTGAAGACCACTGACCTACAGTATGTTGTCTGTGGGTATGTGCAGGTACTGATCATTTTTGACAAACGTCAACCAATTCCATCTGAGACCATAATTGCAGCACAGCGCCAGACTACAGCCTTTTTTACATAGTGATTTTGTGGATTTGAGGTTTTTCAGTTACATTTTTCAATTCATGTGAGCTTCTGACACCATGTGACACAAAGTTTTAACAACTTGGATTAGTTTTGTAAAGTAGCTAATTTTCAGAAATATAAATTCACATTTTTCACTTTAATTCACTACATGTGCCAAGTGACCCATATAAAAAAAGGCAGTGCAAATCAGTTACCAATGGGGTCTCTAAAGAAGATGGTAAACCATGTACGGTAGCCTAATGCACAAAAAAGTAGTTATTTGCTATAAATAGTAAATAGTGACATGATTTATAGCAAATAAATATCTTATTTCATGCATTATATGATTTCCCACCTTTTCTGTTGGATAAATGATGAAATCACATTGTCACAATAGAGATGAGGATGCTCATTAGAACAATTTCAAAATATCATTAGGTTGTAAGTAAAATGGATGCTGACTTTTTATTCCAAAAACAGAGAACATGCTGGAAAGTGAGTTTTGAAAGCCAGAGAGCTGTCAGAGCAGCTGATCAACAACCCCATCTTATACAGTACAGGTACAATTTAGTGCTATGGGACAGTATAGATCTTAGTTATTTTACCTTTGAACTAAGTCCCCTGTCTGTCTGTCTGTCTGTCTGTCTGCCTGTCTGTCTGTCTGCCTGTCTGTCTGCCTGTCTGCCTGTCTGTCTGTCTGTCTGTCTGTCTGTCTGTCTGTCTGCCTGTCTGTCTGTCTGTCTGTCTGTCCCTCTCTCAGGGGGAACCAGAACTGGCCCAGCAATGGCTGGAGAAACTCAACGACATGTGGGAGCTCCAGAGGTTTCAGCAGGACTGTCACGAGGTATGAGACCCACACATGCGCACTGCAGGCTGGTGACAGGGCTATGAAGGCTTGACACTGAGGGGAGAATTACAGCAGTTTAGCAGCATTTTTCATAGGGAAAGAGTGAACAGGATGGCAAGCCTTTTGGTTAAAGCATCGATTGTAAAGAAAAGTGGACGTAGTGAGTGTGACATCACCCATACATGTAGGTTTCTGAAGGGCCGTTTTGAAGCCAAACGTTGGTGTCTACAAGCACTGCCATGTTGACATGTTTTGGAGCTGGAGCAGCCATGAGCGAAGCTGAGGGTTTGCCAGAGTTTTATAACCATTGTATCCCATTAATGATGCAATTATTTAGACACATCTTAGAAGAAGTGAAATGAGCTACTAAGACCATCATCTTGTCGTGACTAGGCAGACCGGGCAAAAACAAACAAAATAGCAGACAAGGTATTTTACTGAGAGTCCAAGTATTTACAATGGGCTCTCTGGCCAGAATGTGCAGAGAAGAGTGAGCTTGGCTTGTGGAGGCTGAGGCTGGTTGCAGCATGGATGAAAGGGTGGAGCCACTCTGGGCAGAGGAGGACTTGAGGTCCCAGGTTGGAGGCTGAGGCTGGTTGCAGCATGGATGAAAGGGTGGAGCTGCTCTGGGCAGAGGAGGACTTGAGGTCCCAGGTTGGAGGCTGAGGCTGGTTGCAGCATGGATGAAAGGGTGTGTGATGACGTTGCACAGAAACCCATCTATTGAGTTCATAACCTGTTGAGCATTGGTTAGAGGACAGCTATAAAAATGTGTGCTGTAAACAGAAATCCATTCTTCAATTTTAATCCAAAATAATGCAACTTCCGGACACGATACATTTTGCCGCAATACTGTATCGATATTTCAGAAAAATATACCATATCTATTTTTTTGCACGGCCGTGTGTTCAGTAATATAATAAGAATACTTTTTATTTCAGTGCCTTCAGTAAGACACTCAACACTCGGTAGTTTTGACTCAATTTGTCCACTTATCAGTTATCAATATAAAGTGATGTACATATTATTACACTACCTGGGTGGTGTACAGCGTGTTGTATTTTTAGCTCTATATTTAAATTTTCAGTAAATTATGTAGAGTATTGCAATATATCGCAATATGTATTGTATCGCAATGTATCGTGATACAATCGTATCGCGACCCATGTATCGTGATACGTATCGTATCGTGAGGTCCTTGCCAATACCCAGACCTATATGTGTAATATATTAAGTGTTCCTCTGTGCTCTATGAGGCCATTTAGAGGCCATTTACACCTGGCGCTAACATGCGTTTTCTGTGATCAGATTGTATTTGATCACTTCAACCTGATTCCATTTACACCTGGCGCTAACATGTGTTTTCTGCAATCTGATTGCAATCTGACTGCAGAAATTGTTGTCCTCTCAATCCGCATAAAGTTGCTGTATCCAGATTGAGAGGACACATTGCATTTACACTTGTGTTCAATGTGTACACAATGCATCCCTGACCACCTCCGGAGGTGGTTTGGCCGATCAGATTGCAATCCTTCAATGCGTTTTGGGGGTGTTTACACCTGGCATTTCAAGTGATAAAACACAATGTGATTGCAATCTGATCACAGAAAACACATGTTAACGCCAGGTGTAAATGGCTGCTAATGCATAAGCTCCAGCGCACACATCATTTACATATCATTCACATATCATTTAACTACAACGGCCAATCATCATTTTAACAACCTGTTTTCTCGATTTCTTAAAGGTTTGTAACAGAGGTGACAGGTTCTAGACTAGTAGCCTAACACAATACAGGGCTATTCAGGACAGGGTTTCATTTGAAATAGTACATTAAGGATTGTGTCATTTGTGTCTATTTGTGTTTTCAGCAATCTGTCCTGGCTGCTCTGTGATGGAGGTAAAGTCACAACTTAGCGTTTCACTTATTGGAGCTCCTTCATCCCAACAGCCGTCCGTATTCCAAACAAACAATGAAAGACTTTCACACACTGTCATATTTGCACGTTGCCACATGCACTTTTACTTACTTTTAGCTCTAATCGTATGTATGTTTTTAACCCTTATGTCTGTTTATTTGTTTTTGTCGTTTCTACCCAGTTTTCTCATGTTTCTAAGCTGACATAATAAATAAATGTTAATATATATATATATATATGATATATATACACACACACACACACACACACACACACACACACACACATACATACATGCATACATATATAATATAAACATATATGATGATCTTTGACAGGAGTTGATAGGTTCATAGTTAACCCACTTCACAGGCTGAGAGCCAGTCTTGTTGTTAGTGCGACACCTAGTGGCCAAACATCAAACTCGGCGTCCCTGTAATAGACCAAATCACCGTGACGTCACCATGTAAACAAATTTACTTCCGGGTACCACTTGGGGAAGGCGGCAGGTTTAAATGTGCGTGTTGTCAAATAAATGCTGTCAAACCCTCTCGTTGTTTTCGGCCGACTACTTTCAATTTAAATGGTTAAACGGTTGGTAAACATGCTTGTCCGACGTATCTAGCCTTTCTTCTGTGTTTGTTTTATGTAGTGTTAGCTAGCTAATAATGTTTGTTTGTCTGTCAAACTCGCTGTTTTGCAGACTCATTAACGTAGAAGAGCCTGGTGACGCGAGGTTACGTTAACGTTACAAACAGAGCTACTGACGCCACGTTAATTTAATTTAGCGTCAAGTCTACTCTGGTCTGGTCCAACAGGTAAATTAGCTAGTCTGGTCGTTAGTGAAAGTGTTGTTATGAATGATATTAAACAACAACACAACACGGACGAACCATTTTTGTCTTCTTTGTCTGTTTTTGTCTTCAACACGTCAGTTTGTGCCGTCCACCGCCATTATAATGTGTGGACCCAGGGGTACCCGGAAGTAAATGTAAACATCCAGGTGATTTGGTCTATACAGTACTTTTGAGTTCAGGCTCTGGCAGTCTTTTGAATGGCCCATGTGTCTTACATTGTGTTGCATCAGTATTCCTTGAAAAACACCCACTTCAAATGTATTCATACATTTTCCTCTCATGTTCTATTTATGATAGAGACAGACAGCACTTTGCCCAGGCCATCGCCATTCTGAACACCCATGAAGGTGAGAGGTCTGCCCTCCACACATTACCCAAACATCTCTCTCTCTCACTCTCTCTCTCTCTCTCTCTCTCTCTCTCTCTCTCTCACAGATAGATTTAATTCACTATAAATAATATCACTTTATGTGGATATTCATATTATTTTCGTTATTTTTCAGGACTACCAGCGCATGTTGGATTTGATGAGGGACATCATTCTGGCCACAGACCTGGCTCACCACCTTCGCATCTTCAAGGACCTTCAGAAGATGGCTGATGGTGCGTAGTGTAGCAGTAATACAGTGAAGTGTCAATGAACAGCCGTATACATCAGCTGCTCTCAGCTTCTTTCACTCACAACCTCTACTTGAGTCCAAAACTGTGACACCAACACGTGGTCTTTATTTTCCTTCTTCACGTTATTTCATTAAGATTAGAAGTGTTTACTGAATTAGAAACTTTTGTGTTGTTGAAAATCATTTTGTGATGTTCCCAACGGTGCACCATGAGTATACCCATCTCTTCTGGGGATATATTGTGGAATTACAATATATACTGTACCAATGTTACCATTATGCTTTCCTACGTTTTGCTTCATCTTATTCTCATACCTCTGAAGTCAAACTCCAAAATCCCCTTGCAGTATCCATCCATGGCTTTCTTACCTTCTGATCATTTTATCTGACTAAGTTCCCCCTTCATAGTGTAAAGAGACAATGGGCTACATGCACAAGTCCACTACTTCCTGAAATGAGTACAGCTTCTTTATTTCCTGTCATCACTATTGGATGAAGTGATTAATGTCAGGTGTGCTGCAGTCACAACAGTCATCAGGCACACCTGATTCATCAGTTCATCCAATAGTGTAGGACAGGAAATAAAGAAGCTGTACTAATTTCAGGAAGTAAAGAAGTTGTGCATGTAGTCTATTGCTCAGTGCAGCCTTATGTAATATAATTGGCTATAACTTCCTGGCCAGTAGTTTGCTACGCCTGAATGCAATCAATGCTACATTACCGCGAGTGGAGCTGTCCTCAGTCGAATCAATTTTGAGCAGTTAAAGTGCTTCAATGACATGAATAACCTCTTAACTGGTGACTGCTTTACACCAGTGTGAAACATGTCAAACTTGCTCTACAGCACAATTAAACCAACACAGAACGACAGGCTGCTACTGGGTCTAAATTTCATTAAATATATAATTTCTTCTTACCAAACTACACGTGCCCAACACAACACAATCCCTTATTGTGGCGTTTAATTATTTTCTACTTTCTATTCATAGAAAGTCTTAGGAGCACATACATCTGAGTGTGGGACACTGAATACAATTTGTGATAATCAATTACTTTTTCAATCAGACATTTTATGGCAAAGCTAAAGCGTTTGTGCCAAAGGATAACTTAGATTCTGATAATAGACCTTATTCGCTAACCCTGACGCCACCATATTGTTGACATACCGTCCTGCGCGCACACAGCGCTGCAGCTGACAACTAGTAATAGCCTTATTGTCATTTCTGTTCCATTACAAAATAGCGATGGTAATGACAGCAATAAAAACCCCACAGTTGTTTGTATGCTGCCGTTAATGCCTGTAATAATAAACAAAAGAAAAAACGAGGTGAACAAACTTTGCTGTGAGGAGCTGTCAGAAAGTTTCACCTGTCTCTCCTAACTATCCACACCTCTCCTGTGCTGCTGACGTATCCTCCGTCTCGCTCCCTTCACGTCTGTGGACGGTAGAGATAGAAACAAACCACAGGGACTTTATTGCTGTCATTACTACAGCCGTGTGTAACGCATGTCACCATCCAAACACAACAGGAATGATACAGGTAACGATAACGGCGGCTAGCTTCCTATAAACGCTGCTCTCACATAGGCTGTCACTTAAAGCTGCAGCGCTATGTCAACAATATGGCGGCGGTGTGCGTGCCCGTACGTGAGTGACGTCAATCGAATAAGGTCTATAGCAGTATGGAAAAGTCAATTTTATTTATTTAACGCCAAATCATAACAAGTTATCTCGAGATGCTTTATAAATAGACGGTTTACAAATAGCTGTTCAGAGAAAGTGATTTATGATAGCGTGAACGACATTGTGTGTGTGTGTGTGTGAGATACAACCCAAAGAGTCGGACCCACCGCTCCATGCTGTTGTGCCTGTTGATGACATCATGTGACCTGTCAGACCAGACCAAGGGTTGGAAGACAACGCGCAAGATCGCTGTCAGTTCAAAGTCGACAGCAATGTCTATAGGAAGCGTTTGAGCCCAAAACATGACTCGTTTATTTTTTGGGTTTACGACAACAACAAAAAATTAGCTCAAAATAACTATTACTGTAAATTTTATTACACGCCACATTTTTTACATTACACCCCCCCCCCCCCCCCCCCCCCCCTTCATATCTTGTTTTGGAATGAAATTATTCCTATCTTAATCCAATGCTTTGCTTTCACTTCACAGCTCGCCGTGGGGCTGCAATAGGTTTATTTCAATTGTGGAAGCAAAATGGTGTGAGCCAAAGCAATGCTATATCAATGCTATCAGCACTCAGATATTTAGATCTTATTCCTGTGCACAGCCTACTATGGGGTTTGAACTACACTGTCTGACAAATATAGTTTATTCCACAATACAAATATTGCACATTATTATTACAATGATAATCATTTGAACAATTATCACTCTCATGATTAGTGTAATATCAGATAGTTGTATTGGGTTCAGAGATATTTGTCTCTGGAGAACTATTTTCATTCTACTTCTACAGTGACACTAAAGTTACTTATGGCCCATTTCCACTGCAGGTAGTAGCGCGGTCCCGCTCCGCTCGACTTGATAAATGGTCTCATTCCACCGGTAAAAACTGTCCCAGCCCGGGTTGTATTGGCCTCGAGTCGTGCTACTTGTCGTACCTGCCTCGTCTGGGTTCTATTCTGTGAACCCGGTACCATACGGTGACGTGAAAACATTGTTGACGACTGATTGGTCAGGCAGAATCGTGTCAATGCAATGCTGCATACCAGTTTAGTGGGCTTACCTTCTCTTCTGTTATGTATATTTCCATCAGTCTTTTGTTTTGCTGCCTTCGCCTCTGGTGAAATAAAATCGCGGCGGTGATTTCAATTGTCTGAAAAAAGTCAGCTGCTCAGGAAGCTAGTTGAGTGCAGCGCTCCGCTAGGCCGCAGCGGGTCTTTGGTGAAGCCGCGGTCTTGCCTGGTCAGAAGCCGCCGGGGTACAGGCTTCACTCTGTTGCGCCTCTCCCGTCCGCGCGCAGCGCATGCCTGTGAGTTTGACTAACTACAAAGTGATATCCATTCTCCTGGCCGATTGTCACATTTGCCCATGTACACTGTAGGTCATTTAGAGGCACCAGTATTTCATAAACAGTTTAAAAGTTCTGTGGATGGATTTAATTGTAACGTTATGTTATAGCCTACTTCGGCTATTAGGCGGAGGACAGATATGCGGTCGCTATGACGACCAGCTGTGGGCGGGGGCAGATGAACGGCGGTCGAAGCAGAACATCCATCGGGCCGAAACGAGTAGAGCCGACTGGTGACGAGCTGTGCAGGGCAGTAAAATGTGGTGGAAATGAGCCATAAGCTACCGTAAATTCCGGACTATAAGCCGCACCTTTTTTCCCGTTTTTTGGCCTTTTTTGGCCCCTGCGGCTTATATAACGGTGCGGCTTATCTATGGATTTTTTCAAAAAAAAAAAAAAAAAAAGCTCTTTTTTAGCACTCTTTCTAACTATAAATCCACTTCTGTTTTAATTTCCTCTCTTGCCCTCTTTTCACCACACTGTATGACACTGTATGACACTGTATGACACTGTGTGCACTGTAAATAACAACACAGGTGGTGTTGTGTTATGTTGTTTTGTTGAAATGTTAATAAATGGGAGCATACATATGGTAATTAAACATTAAAACACAATAAAAAAATAAAAAAAAAAACATTAAAACACCCGTGGCTTATAGTCCGGTGCGGCTTATATAAGAAAAAAATAGTCAACTTTGAAGGTGCGGCTTATACACCGGTGCGCCTTATAGTCCGGAATTTACGGTAATTAAACACAGTCCAACAGCGGTTTCTAAACAGATTAAAACATGCATTAGCGCCACCCACACTCACTGCTCAAATGACCCAGCCCTTCAGATTACTTATTTTATTGTTAATGTAGGCATTACAGGTGGTATTTATGTAAAATATAGAGTGACAGCTTGGAATAGATATAAAATTTAAGTTTCTACACTTCACTGTGGGTTTGTGATGCACCTGTGTTGAACCAATGGGCGCTCAGCTTGATGTGTTTCTCGTCATCCTCTGTCAGCCACAGTCAGGCGCAGTTGGTGGGGAGCTCGTTGCTGGACCTTCCTGTCGGGTCTGTTTGAGGAGTGCTTCTCCCTGTTGTTCCTGTGAGGTGATCGGGAGCGGCTCCTCTCGTGGCGTCCCGAGTGAGCAGAGGACTGGTGATGTCTTCCAGCAGGGACCTGAGAAGAGATTTCACAGTTACTGGTTCCAGTGCCCTGTCAGTGTTTGGGCCCTAAGCCCTCCATATTAAATTGTCTGGATGGGCCTGTCACTGACAATACACATCAGTGGAAAACTAACCTGCAAATTAAATATGGCTGAATTTGTGTGCCGTATCCTCCAGACTGCTGCATTTTTCACTAAGTAGGGATGCCGCTAGTTATTAAGACTAACTTTCATATTTATTTCAATGTATTAGAGCAGCACAAATTAACTCGATCATCTTGGCTATCGTCAGCAACAGGATTTTGCTTAACACGTTCACTGCCAATGACGTGTTTTTACGTCAAACAAAATCCAACCGTTCACTGCCAATGACGTGTTTTTACGTCAAATTTTTTTTTCGATTTTGTTTTTTTGACGGTGGGATGTGCATCTAACCCTTTTACATCTCTTATATAAGTATTGGACGTGTACAACGTGTACAACCCATTCCACCGACCCACTAAGTGGCGACAGTGCTTTCCTGACTAGAGGAAGGCAAGCAAAAAGCAGTGTGACGAAGCCATTCTCATGAAAATGGTTTGGCGAAAACGCTTTCGTTTTCGCGCTGATTGCTGGCGATGCGGGATTGCAAATTTGCATAATAGATTATGGGTGGAACACACTTTGAAACACGCAGCATAAATATGACCAGAATCGCAAAAGCTTCATCAAAGCTCTCAACCAAAACTCCAAGAAGCGAGCGAGTCCATCCAGACTTCCTCAAACAGCGGCCGCGCAGACAGGCAGCAGCAGCAGCAAAGCAGTGAGACTGGTGACAAGCTTGTGACACGGCCCCGCTGCAGCCAAGAAGAACGCCCACGGAGGGAGGAGTTGGAAGCAGAGGGGGGTTTCCTGCTGTTATGGAGGAAATTACTGTTCAAAACTATTGTTTAGATGTCTGACGTCTTACTGATGCCAAAAATGAATGGTTAAAGTGACTGTTCTATCGAATTTCACAAAAAGCCGTTTATCTCTGAATAATTTTTCTGACGCTGAAACCATGCTGTATTCAACTGCTAATGCTTACATAACTACTAACTCTACAAACTAACTCTTTTAGACAGAGAAAGCACACATTCTATTAGTTCTTTTGAGATATTGTGTGTTCACAAAATCTTAGCAGAAAAGAATCCTCGGGTCTTGAAAGATGAGCCAGAATCCTCAAAAAAACCCTCTGGCAGAACCTACCTACAGTAAAAAAAAAACGTCTGGCAGTGAATGTGTTAAGAAAATTATATTATGAAATTTTAATATGTGGACTGGAATTCCCTGCATGCAGTGTAAAACAACTTGAACTAATGCTTACATCTCCGCCACCATCCTGCCCCGCCCAGAACACCATGAAGCCAGGGAAGCAGCTCCTGAGCGAGAAGAGCTTTGGTGTGGCGGTTTGCTGTTTGTGTTTAGTTAAGATGCTGCTCAGCATTTTTAGATTAAAGGCCCATTCACAACTAGAATGTTTACTATAAAGACGCTTTTTGAAAAAGACCATCACCTTTTGGGATTAGCGCTAAGGCTGTTTACTGACCTGGAAGCTAGTTTGCTAGTTAGCTTTTGCTTGCATGATGCTAAGAAAATAGCATAATCTCTTGGCCACCCTGACTGCAAAATGCGGTATTATCCTATGTTTTCAATATGAGCAGGGTTTAACCACATGTGTCTCCAGTAGCCTGTTGAAAGCCATTTAGCCACGGTGAAGTTACAGGTGTTTCTTTCAACCCCATGCTCTCAACATGGGCTCCAGGGGACTTGACTCTTTGATCCACAGTAGGCTACAATAGATTTGGTGTGCAGAGTCACCTACTGCTAAAAACTTGGTGGCCATTAGCACCATTAGCTCTGCTCTCATAAGCACAATCATCTCATGAAAGCACCATCAAACATGTTCTCTGCCATTTCCTCTCTTTTGCAGCAATCCATCAACCCAAATCCATTGACTATGTTGTTATTTACTTTAGAGAGCAAGTCAAGTAAAAGCACGTCGCTAAAGTCATCATGGTCCATTTTTTCTCTGAATATTTGGTGCTGATATTGTTGGTAGTGTGAACGCTCTCTCTTCTCTACTCCCCTCTCTTCTCTCCTCTCTCTCCTCTCCTCTCCTCTCCTCTCCTCTCCTCTCCTCTCTCTCCTCCTCCCCTCTCTCTCCCCTCCTCTCCTCTTCTCTGTGCAGGAGGTGCAGGTACGTATGGGCGAGACGGAGCAGCTGTATGCAGAGGTGGCTGAGGTGGCGGTGCTCCAGCAGCATTGGCTCCACGACACTCTGGCCGTCTACAGCATGTTCAGTGAGGTCAACGCCTGTGAGCTGTGGATCGACGAGGAGGAGCAGTGGCTGGACAAGATAGAGATCCCCGAGAGGCTGGAGGACGTGGAGGTGGTGACACACAGGTTAGTGTGTTACAAACTGACTTTTGTATCCAAGAGTGGATACTATGACTGTCCCATTATATTCCAAAATGCCCTTCCCTGTAGGTTCGAGAGCCTGGACCAGGAGATGAACAGCTTGATGGGAAGGATCCTAGATGTCAACCAGATAGTCCAGCAGCTCCTGGATGGAGGTCATCCGTCTTCTACAGAGCTCAGAGGCTGTCAGGACCACCTCAGCTCCAGGTACTGACCTCACACTGGCCGCCCACTCTGGGTCTTTAAAGCGTTCGGCTCTGGGCAAAGCGTCGGACCGCAGGCCGCCCAGTGTGGGTCTTTAAAAAGCATATTGGCCTAAGCAAATTAATGGGTCGCGACTTAATGACTAAGGAAAAATGTGGGTCATGAGGCTAGACCAGTTGAGAACCACTGCTCTAGGTGGTATTGTTTCTAAGCTACAGCTAATTAAATTCAAGATTTTGCCAGATTTTTCTAAACCCCATTCAAGTCAATGGTGGAGAAAATGGCACTTAATCGCGAATAGCACCCAGAATGCCCAAAATGTTTGGCAGATCGAAAAATAGGAGTTTATAGATTGTGCCTTGCTTTCAGAAAGCACAATAGTAGAATGTGAATGACTCTTCTCCCTCCCTCTATCCCGTCAGGACCTGGACTCGTTCCTGACCTGGCTGGTCCAGACTCAGACGGCTGCAGCCTCGGACCAGCTGCTCTGGAGGAGGCGGAGCCTCGGACCAGCTGCTCTGGAGGAGGCGGAGAGACTCATCAACAAACACGCCGCCCTCAAAGAGGAGATCGGACGGTGAGCTGCTGAGGGGCGGAGCCACGGCTGTGGTGACTTCAAGAAAACTACATTACAAAACACAGCATATTGTGTTGACAATTGAAACAAGGAAGTGCACACAAAGCATCAAGGTGTCAGGCAGCTGAAAGTAACATCAAACTAGACTAGACTAGAGGTATTGAAATGAGTAATGTATCAAAACATACAACATTTATAGTAAACATGTTATCCCCCACCAGTGATGTAGTTCCACCCTTGGGTCAGTCCCATTCATTGTCAATGCCGCCCCCTAGTGGCACAAAGTCAACATTACTGTTTGACTGAACAATCTGACAGATGGATCCATAGCCCCCTTTAGTTCATGCATTAACATCATGCATCATGACACAAATGGGACAAGATGTCACTTAGTTTCCTCAGTAATAGTAATGACATATTCCCATTAGCTATTGCCTCTATGCCGGTCTACCTAAAACCATTGCTATCTTTCTAAAGGACATACAAAGAGAAAACACAATCTAATGTCTCTGTGGACCCGGACATGTATTTTAATCCCATGAGTAAAAGTCCTGCAACCAGGCTAAACCGTAACTAGACACAATCTGGATGAGAGAAATGTGTTAGGGCCAGGTGTAAAGGCAAGTGGTCCTGTGTCCGGCAGGTATGAGGAGGACTACCAGTGTCTGCAGGTGGTGAACGAGCTGTTGGAGTCCGAGGAGGCTCCTCTGCTGCACGCTGCCCTGCAGCAGTGGCTCCAGAAGCTCCACGTCGGCTGGAACAAGCTGCTGGAGATGTGGGAGAGCAGGAGGGAGGTGCTGGTCCAGGCTCACATCTTCCACCTGTTCCTGTGGGATGTCAAACAGGCCGAGTCCTTCCTCAACAACCAGGTGAGCCATACAAGATTAAGATTCAACCGGACGGACAAACCCCGTCTTTATTTGTCACAAACACCGTGGCATGCACACATGCACGGTGGCCAGTACACACACACACATGCTTGTGAAATGTGTCCTCTGCGTTTGACCCATCCTGGCTCGTCCTCCTCCATGGTCAGGCCAGGAGCGCTGGGCAGCTGCAGTGAGAAGACCAACTTCCACCGCTGGTCAGATGATGATCTTCTGCATGTTTTTAGTTGGGAGTTATATATGGAGGAATCCCAGGGAGCACGGGGAGAACATGCAAACAAACGGACAGCAGGGGGCCATAAAGGAAGTGCCTCCAGACACGTGTTAAAGGGCCACTTTGCCCATATTCAACCAGCTTTGTATCATGACAAAATCAGTAGTACTGTATATGCAAATGAACAATCAGTAATACTGTATATGTATGTATCATGACAAAATCAGTAGTACTGTATATGCAAATGAACAATGTTTAACTTCCCTCCATGTCGTCTGGACCCAGAGCTCCTTGTTCATTTGCAGAACTTCCTGGACCATTATGATGTCATGTGGGGATGCTATTTGGTGATAGTGATGTATTAGGCCCTTTTCACGGGGGCCATTTTGTGTGGAAAAGGCAGGATAAACACAGGTGCAAGCAAAACACTAATGAGGGTTTCCAACTTCCAATCATGGAAAAGGAGAGAGCTAAAAAGTAGTACTAAAAGCTAAACATGAGCATGCTGTGTGTGTTTACTGATGCCACGTTACTAAGCCAATAATAATACAGCATCAAAGTCCAAAAAAGCTTTGGGTAAAGTGGAAATAAGGCAACAACAATGTGAGTGATGCTGTTTTACTGGAGGTCATAGAGGTGGGAGGTTTTACTGGCTCTGTCCACACGCTCCCATAATCATTTTATAATGGTTACGTTTCCCAACTGTCCCTGTTCAGCTGTGTGCTCTTTGTGTATGAATTGGCTGTCTGACTGCAGCAGAGCTTCATAGAGATACACTGTGTTGACTGCTTGCCTGGATGGCCTGGGTGTGGCTGGCTCAGTTCTGCCACACTCTGTCCTCAGAGAGACAGGGAGAGAAAGGGGGGAGAGAGAGAGCTAGAACATCACTGTGCAGCATCTGACTGGAACATCCATCTGTGTGTGTGTATGTGTGTGTGTGCGTGTCTCTTTTTGTAACAGTATCCGTGCATTATGTGATATTAGAGCAGGGCCGGACATGCAGCATCTTCTAGTAACTCTAGATCTACGCTGTAGCTTCACGATAATGTGTACCCTGGCCACCTGCCACTGCTGAGAAGTGTGTGTGTGTGTGTGTGTGTGTGTGTGTGTGTGTGTGTGTGTGTGTGTGTGTGTGTGTGTATGTGTGCGTGTCTCTTTTTGTAACAGTATCCGTGCATTATGTGATATTAGAGCAGGGCCGGACATGCAGCATCTTCTAGTAACTAGATCTACGCTGTAGCTTCACGATAATGTGTACCCTGGCCACCTGCCACTGCTGAGAAGTGTGTGTGTGTGTGTGTGTGTGTGTGCGTGTGCGTGTGCGTGTGCGTGCCCGCGTGCGTGTGTGTGTGTGTGTAGCTAAAATTATTTGTCAACTTTATTCACAGGATATTCCAGATCTAACAGAATACTGTATCGAGTCAATTATACGTCTGATTGGCTAGATATGTCCATTATTTTTCAATTACAAATAGGAATAGATCAAAAAACAGATACAAAAAGTTTGCAACCCATAATTTACAAGATTTTATCTAGGGATGTCCGATATTATCGGCCTACCGATATTATCGGCCGATATTAGCATAAAAAAAATCGATATCGGAAAATATCGGTATCGGTTTTCATGCCGATTTTTTTTTTTTTTTTTTTAATACAGGGGGAGTCTCACTGTGAGCAATGCTCTCTTTTTCAGGAGCGCCCTGTTCACATTCACACACACATTCATACCTGGAAGCTGACCAGTACAACCACAGTCTGATCTGCTGGCCACTGAGCAGCTCCACTGGAGCGGTTGGGGTTAAGGGCCTTGCTCAAGGGCACCTCAGTGGTGGTAATGAGGGAGGGGCAAGCGCTGCCTTTTCACTTTCCCCACCCAGATTTATCCTGCCGGTCCCGGGGATTGAACCGACGACCTTCTGGTCACAAGCTCGCTTCTCTAACACTTACAACTTTAACACAACATGCATATTATATATTAAACTCTTCAGCTACATTAAGCTACATTATGTAACTTGTTACGTGAAATTTTGGTGGAAAAAAAGCCCGCTTATATCGGTATCGGTTGATATCGGTATCGGAAATTAAGAGTTGGACATTATCGGATATCGGATATCGGTAAAAAAGCCAATATCGAACATCCCTAATTTTATCTTAGTTGTGAAGCATTTTTGGAAAAAATGGAGTGATATGAATACAATGCAGTTATACAATAAAACATCATATTGCAATTACTGTATTTATTTGACAGATTATTGCAGTTTCTGATTTTCATTATAATTCCAGTGTAGTTTTAGCACAATGTGGGAACATCTGTTTTTTAACCTCCTCCTGATGACCGATCTCATATTATTTATTTTGCTGGGAAATAAGTAAATAATTTAGGGAAGTTTGTTTGCCAGACACTTCTCACTCTGTTCTTCTCCTCCCCATTGTGTGTATTATGACATAGAATACAAAATGCCTATAATCCGTAGCAGTCTTTGGGAAGTTAATATCACAATATAATATGACTTCAACACATTTTCCAGACCTATAGATGAGTCTGTGTCTGTTTACGACATACAAACCAAGATCAGAAGATACAGAATCGCAGTGGTAAGCGCTGTCGCCTCACAGCTCGAAGGTCCTGGGTTCGATTCCCACCTGGGACGTTGTGAACGCTGAAGGAATGCGTGCCCGTCCGCATGTCCTCGAGTGCCCACCGCCCGGGTGGGGTCGTCAAAAGGGCCTTTCTGTGTGGAGTTTGCATGTTCTCCCCGTGCCTCCCGGGGGTTTCCTTCATATCGGAACCCCCTTCACCAAAACATGCAACATCCTGGTTGCTAATGTGGTTCCTGCTCTGGTCTTAAAGGCGCCGGTTCAGAGGGAGGGGAACTGGTTGGAATAGCGTGACCCTCCCACGTGCTATGTCCTACCGGTGAAGCTTCCTCTGTCAGGTGAAAAGAAGCGGCTGGCTAACTGCCCATGTCTCGGAGGAAGCATGGAGCCAGTTTTGGCTTTCCCCAGATCAGCAGAGGGTGGAGTAGCAACCAGGATAAATAAATTAAATTAGCACTAATGGAGGATAAAAATGGAATAAAAAATCGGGGGGGGGAGGGGGGGGGGGAGAAGATACAGAATCACAGATCTGGCAGTCTGCATTGTTTCCAGACTCAGTATCACACACAGAGCAGTTTGCTTTCTGAAATATTACAAGGTATTGCTGTCCAGACTCCTCCTCGTGTGTGTGTGTGTGTGTGTGTGTGTGTGTGTGTGTGTGTGTGTGTGTGTGTGTGTGTGTGTGTGTGTGTGTCTGTGTGTCTGTGTGTCTGTGTGTGTGTGTCTCGTGCTTGCCTGCCAGGGCATGTGTCTCTTTAGGTTTGCTAACCAATCTCTACCAGGGACCCAGCTCTTCACATTAGCCTGGAAGGCCAAATGCAGAACCAGCGTTATCACCATGGCAATCAGTCTTACCGGGAGTACGGTGGCGCAGTCGGTAGCGCTGTCGCCTCACAGCTAGAAGGTCCTGAGTTAAATTCTCGCCTGGGACGCTGTGGATGCTGGAGTTGTGACCCCCCCCATATCTTCAGTGCCTACTGCCCAGGTGGACATCTCGTCGAAAGGGCCTTTCTGTGTGGAGTTTGCATGTTCTCGCCGTACCCCCCAGGGGGTTCCTCCGTACATAACCCCCCACTAAAAACATGCAGAAGATCGTCATCCGACCAGTGACGACAACATCCGAAGTTGGTCCCCGGGCGCTGGAAAGAAAAAGCGACCACTGCTCCTGGCCTGCCCCTCGGAGGAAAGGACAAGCCAGGATGGGTCAAATGCAGAGGACAAATTTTACCGGCCACCGTCAGCATGAGTGTGTTGTAGTGTTCGTGTGACAATAAAGACGGGCTTCCGTCTGAAATCGTGTTTAAAATCTTCTGGACAAGTAGTTATAGCTAATTAAACTCTTGGCAGTGTGTTTTGTGAGAGAGAGTTTATGTGTATGATCTCTTCAACCGACTGAAAACCGATATTTTGCATCAATTCTTTACGCTATATATTCCACTTTGAG
This sequence comes from Poromitra crassiceps, assembly GCF_964638095.1. Taxonomy (NCBI): domain Eukaryota; kingdom Metazoa; phylum Chordata; class Actinopteri; order Beryciformes; family Melamphaidae; genus Poromitra; species Poromitra crassiceps. The sequence continues at coordinate 7,996 of NW_028152175.1, read as the reverse complement.
TATTTTGATGCCAAAACATTCCCCAAACTTACAGTACAAGGATCAGTACATATCTATGTCCTTATTTCAGTGCCTGTATGGACGCCCGACCAAGCCGGAGGTAACACGGGCTCGAACCTGAGACCCTCGTGTTGGTAGGCAGATAGTCTGAATCAATGCTGAGAAGCAAGCTGCAGGTATAAGCTCTGCCATTGGCTCTGACCATTTCAGTCGGAGCGAAGGGAAATCCCTTTCCATTCCCTGCCTGTCCGCTCTCAAATGCCTCTGCTGCTGTGAAACAACAACAACAATGCTAGCTAGCAAGCTAGCAACCTACACAGAAAATGACAAAGTCTTGACGAAGATTTGGATGTCCAATAAAGCAGGCCTGCTTGGTACTTTCAGTGGCTGTTCTAAAGATAACAGAGCATTTTCTTTTCCCGCTCTACCAGAATGAGAGTGAGTTCAGCCAGACTCTCTCCTGCACTGGTACAGCACCAAATGAAGTGTGGAGATAGTCTGGCAAGTGAGACTAGTAGGCAGGGAATGATCTCCATACCTTAACTGTATGTTTTCCCTGACCTTGCTCCTCCAGGAATCGGCCCTGGCCCACGTGGAGCTGCCCACCACAGTGGAAGCCACCATGAAGAAACACAAGGACTTCACCACCACCATGGAGCTCAACCTGCACCGCATCAAGGCTGTGATGGAGGCCGGGGAGAGCCTGATCAGCCAGAGCAACATCTACTCCCAACGCATCAGGGAGCGCGTCGACACGCTCGCCAACAGGTACGACTGGCCTGCATGCAGAAAACACATGGAAAGGAGGATGTGTCATCATCATTAAGTTGGATAGTGAGCAAGTTGGAGCAAAACATGAGGCTTTGCACCGCAAAATCTTTGATTTATCAAAAAGTATTGAAAAGTTGAATAGTATGACAAAGCTTCAAAATGTTGCATCCAAATTGGTCAGGCCTTTATCAGTAAGGGAATATTTCAATATCCAGCAAAATAAAATAAAAACTATTTTATTTATTGTTATGGGCAGTGCAGACTTCATTCAAGGGTTGAGGTCTCCGCTTTGACCGCTTTGTGTGTGCGTGTGTGTGTGTGTGTGTGTGTGTGTGTGGGTGCGTGTGTGTGCGTGTGTGGGTGCGTGTGTGTGTGTGCGTGTGTGTGCGTGTGTGTGTGTGTGTGTGGGTGCGTGTGTGTGTGTGTGCGTGTGTGTGTGTGTGTGTGTGGGGGTGTGGGGGTGCGTGCGTGCGTGGGTGCGTGCGTGTGTGTGTGTGCTGCAGTGGGGGTTGGGGTGTTTATGTAGGTATATGGGGGGTAGGGTAGGCTTTGGTGTGCGTTTGCAATAGCAATATGGAAAGCCATATGGTTTTTGAATTCAATTAACAACACAATATATTATGTGAGGTGCTTTGATAAACAGTAGGGGTCTTCAACCTTTTTCAGCCCAAGTACCCCTTGGTTGACAGCGAAACTGAGGGACCCCCTACGATTTGAAATAAAATTGTTACATTTTAGGTGTGGCCTATAATTAAGCAATATAGCATGAGAGCCAGTGTGTTGTGAAGAATATATCCCACTCGGCCTGCGGCCTCGTGGGATAACAGCTGATCAGGGGGATATATTCCACAACACACGCAGCTCGAGTGCTATATTGCTTTTATAAAACGGTTTCCAAGTATGATAATATAATAATAATAATAATACTATAAGTCCGACTCCGACTGGCATGTCATTCTGATAGAGTCAGTTGAAACACTACTGTAAGGCGGGACCGCAAGAACATGCGGGTGATTTGATTGGATCGTTCTGGAGACTGAAGTTGACATTGGCCAATCCTGGCGCTTGCTGAGTAGCTGAGAGCTTTCTGGAATCCCCGACAGGCAGCTCCAGCGCAGCGTTGCATTCTCAGCGCTTGCTGAGAAGCTGAATGCTTTCTGCAAAGCCGACACCAACTAACGTTACGGGGTTAAATGCGGGGTTAACAGCCTTTCTTTTGCAAAGAAGACATTAGCCCGCATCTATTCTTGTACAAAACATCATTTTCTGCGAAGTATTAGTAAAGTTATAAGCGAAGATCGATTCACAAGGATCTGACAGCTGTCTCCGCCATTTTTTTTTCTACGTTGTCATTTGAGGTAAGCCTTATTATTACTCTCTTAGTAAGAGAGTTGCCATGGCAACCAATAACCCATGGCCATGGGTTATTGAACTCGGTTACTGGAATTATACAATGGCTGTGAACCAATCAGATTGCTTGATTTGAGAGAGCCGTTTTATAATAACATTTATAATCCAGCGCACATGAGGATATCAGGGTTTGACACTTCTTTTTATTAATAGATTACATTAAAAAAGCAAGGAGTAAACAATCCGTTTCGAACATACTGTAGATTAATCAGATTTGCTTTATAGATCATTTTTGTCAAAAGTAGCTTATTATTGCCTATTAATGCTGAGTTTACTCAATATTAGGCTGCTCAGTATTATTTTATTTTTTTAATATTGTTTTTTTTCACAAACTACTTTGACAAAAATTGGCGGAACTCCCTGTTGAAGACCACTGACCTACAGTATGTTGTCTGTGGGTATGTGCAGGTACTGATCATTTTTGACAAACGTCAACCAATTCCATCTGAGACCATAATTGCAGCACAGCGCCAGACTACAGCCTTTTTTACATAGTGATTTTGTGGATTTGAGGTTTTTCAGTTACATTTTTCAATTCATGTGAGCTTCTGACACCATGTGACACAAAGTTTTAACAACTTGGATTAGTTTTGTAAAGTAGCTAATTTTCAGAAATATAAATTCACATTTTTCACTTTAATTCACTACATGTGCCAAGTGACCCATATAAAAAAAGGCAGTGCAAATCGGTTACCAATGGGGTCTCTAAAGAAGATGGTAAACCATGTACGGTAGCCTAATGCACAAAAAAGTAGTTATTTGCTATAAATAGTAAATAGTGACATGATTTATAGCAAATAAATATCTTATTTCATGCATTATATGATTTCCCACCTTTTCTGTTGGATAAATGATAAAATCACATTGTCACAATAGAGATGAGGATGCTCATTAGAACAATTTCAAAATATCATTAGGTTGTAAGTAAAATGGATGCTGACTTTTTATTCCAAAAACAGAGAACATGCTGGAAAGTGAGTTTTGAAAGCCAGAGAGCTGTCAGAGCAGCTGATCAACAACCCCATCTTATACAGTACAGGTACAATTTAGTGCTATGGGACAGTATAGATCTTAGTTATTTTACCTTTGAACTAAGTCCCCTGTCTGTCTGTCTGTCTGTCTGTCTGCCTGTCTGTCTGTCTGCCTGTCTGTCTGCCTGTCTGCCTGTCTGTCTGTCTGTCTGTCTGTCTGTCTGTCTGTCTGCCTGTCTGTCTGTCTGTCTGTCTGTCCCTCTCTCAGGGGGAACCAGAACTGGCCCAGCAATGGCTGGAGAAACTCAACGACATGTGGGAGCTCCAGAGGTTTCAGCAGGACTGTCACGAGGTATGAGACCCACACATGCGCACTGCAGGCTGGTGACAGGGCTATGAAGGCTTGACACTGAGGGGAGAATTACAGCAGTTTAGCAGCATTTTTCATAGGGAAAGAGTGAACAGGATGGCAAGCCTTTTGGTTAAAGCATCGATTGTAAAGAAAAGTGGACGTAGTGAGTGTGACATCACCCATACATGTAGGTTTCTGAAGGGCCGTTTTGAAGCCAAACGTTGGTGTCTACAAGCACTGCCATGTTGACATGTTTTGGAGCTGGAGCAGCCATGAGCGAAGCTGAGGGTTTGCCAGAGTTTTATAACCATTGTATCCCATTAATGATGCAATTATTTAGACACATCTTAGAAGAAGTGAAATGAGCTACTAAGACCATCATCTTGTCGTGACTAGGCAGACCGGGCAAAAACAAACAAAATAGCAGACAAGGTATTTTACTGAGAGTCCAAGTATTTACAATGGGCTCTCTGGCCAGAATGTGCAGAGAAGAGTGAGCTTGGCTTGTGGAGGCTGAGGCTGGTTGCAGCATGGATGAAAGGGTGGAGCCGCTCTGGGCAGAGGAGGACTTGAGGTCCCAGGTTGGAGGCTGAGGCTGGTTGCAGCATGGATGAAAGGGTGTGTGATGACGTTGCACAGAAACCCATCTATTGAGTTCATAACCTGTTGAGCATTGGTTAGAGGACAGCTATAAAAATGTGTGCTGTAAACAGAAATCCATTCTTCAATTTTAATCCAAAATAATGCAACTTCCGGACACGATACATTTTGCCGCAATACTGTATCGATATTTCAGAAAAATATACCATATCTATTTTTTTGCACGGCCGTGTGTTCAGTAATATAATAAGAATACTTTTTATTTCAGTGCCTTCAGTAAGACACTCAACACTCGGTAGTTTTGACTCAATTTGTCCACTTATCAGTTATCAATATAAAGTGATGTACATATTATTACACTACCTGGGTGGTGTACAGCGTGTTGTATTTTTAGCTCTATATTTAAATTTTCAGTAAATTATGTAGAGTATTGCAATATATCGCAATATGTATTGTATCGCAATGTATCGTGATACAATCGTATCGCGACCCATGTATCGTGATACGTATCGTATCGTGAGGTCCTTGCCAATACCCAGACCTATATGTGTAATATATTAAGTGTTCCTCTGTGCTCTATGAGGCCATTTAGAGGCCATTTACACCTGGCGCTAACATGCGTTTTCTGTGATCAGATTGTATTTGATCACTTCAACCTGATTCCATTTACACCTGGCGCTAACATGTGTTTTCTGCAATCTGATTGCAATCTGACTGCAGAAATTGTTGTCCTCTCAATCCGCATAAAGTTGCTGTATCCAGATTGAGAGGACACATTGCATTTACACTTGTGTTCAATGTGTACACAATGCATCCCTGACCACCTCCGGAGGTGGTTTGGCCGATCAGATTGCAATCCTTCAATGCGTTTTGGGGGTGTTTACACCTGGCATTTCAAGTGATAAAACACAATGTGATTGCAATCTGATCACAGAAAACACATGTTAACGCCAGGTGTAAATGGCTGCTAATGCATAAGCTCCAGCGCACACATCATTTACATATCATTCACATATCATTTAACTACAACGGCCAATCATCATTTTAACAACCTGTTTTCTCGATTTCTTAAAGGTTTGTAACAGAGGTGACAGGTTCTAGACTAGTAGCCTAACACAATACAGGGCTATTCAGGACAGGGTTTCATTTGAAATAGTACATTAAGGATTGTGTCATTTGTGTCTATTTGTGTTTTCAGCAATCTGTCCTGGCTGCTCTGTGATGGAGGTAAAGTCACAACTTAGCGTTTCACTTATTGGAGCTCCTTCATCCCAACAGCCGTCCGTATTCCAAACAAACAATGAAAGACTTTCACACACTGTCATATTTGCACGTTGCCACATGCACTTTTACTTACTTTTAGCTCTAATCGTATGTATGTTTTTAACCCTTATGTCTGTTTATTTGTTTTTGTCGTTTCTACCCAGTTTTCTCATGTTTCTAAGCTGACATAATAAATAAATGTTAATATATATATATATATATATATATATATATATATATATATATATATATATATATATATATATATGATATATATACACACACACACACACACACACACACACATACATACATGCATACATATATAATATAAACATATATGATGATCTTTGACAGGAGTTGATAGGTTCATAGTTAACCCACTTCACAGGCTGAGAGCCAGTCTTGTTGTTAGTGCGACACCTAGTGGCCAAACATCAAACTCGGCGTCCCTGTAATAGACCAAATCACCGTGACGTCACCATGTAAACAAATTTACTTCCGGGTACCACTTGGGGAAGGCGGCAGGTTTAAATGTGCGTGTTGTCAAATAAATGCTGTCAAACCCTCTCGTTGTTTTCGGCCGACTACTTTCAATTTAAATGGTTAAACGGTTGGTAAACATGCTTGTCCGACGTATCTAGCCTTTCTTCTGTGTTTGTTTTATGTAGTGTTAGCTAGCTAATAATGTTTGTTTGTCTGTCAAACTCGCTGTTTTGCAGACTCATTAACGTAGAAGAGCCTGGTGACGCGAGGTTACGTTAACGTTACAAACAGAGCTACTGACGCCACGTTAATTTAATTTAGCGTCAAGTCTACTCTGGTCTGGTCCAACAGGTAAATTAGCTAGTCTGGTCGTTAGTGAAAGTGTTGTTATGAATGATATTAAACAACAACACAACACGGACGAACCATTTTTGTCTTCTTTGTCTGTTTTTGTCTTCAACACGTCAGTTTGTGCCGTCCACCGCCATTATAATGTGTGGACCCAGGGGTACCCGGAAGTAAATGTAAACATCCAGGTGATTTGGTCTATACAGTACTTTTGAGTTCAGGCTCTGGCAGTCTTTTGAATGGCCCATGTGTCTTACATTGTGTTGCATCAGTATTCCTTGAAAAACACCCACTTCAAATGTATTCATACATTTTCCTCTCATGTTCTATTTATGATAGAGACAGACAGCACTTTGCCCAGGCCATCGCCATTCTGAACACCCATGAAGGTGAGAGGTCTGCCCTCCACACATTACCCAAACATCTCTCTCTCTCACTCTCTCTCTCTCTCTCTCTCTCTCTCTCTCTCACAGATAGATTTAATTCACTATAAATAATATCACTTTATGTGGATATTCATATTATTTTCGTTATTTTTCAGGACTACCAGCGCATGTTGGATTTGATGAGGGACATCATTCTGGCCACAGACCTGGCTCACCACCTTCGCATCTTCAAGGACCTTCAGAAGATGGCTGATGGTGCGTAGTGTAGCAGTAATACAGTGAAGTGTCAATGAACAGCCGTATACATCAGCTGCTCTCAGCTTCTTTCACTCACAACCTCTACTTGAGTCCAAAACTGTGACACCAACACGTGGTCTTTATTTTCCTTCTTCACGTTATTTCATTAAGATTAGAAGTGTTTACTGAATTAGAAACTTTTGTGTTGTTGAAAATCATTTTGTGATGTTCCCAACGGTGCACCATGAGTATACCCATCTCTTCTGGGGATATATTGTGGAATTACAATATATACTGTACCAATGTTACCATTATGCTTTCCTACGTTTTGCTTCATCTTATTCTCATACCTCTGAAGTCAAACTCCAAAATCCCCTTGCAGTATCCATCCATGGCTTTCTTACCTTCTGATCATTTTATCTGACTAAGTTCCCCCTTCATAGTGTAAAGAGACAATGGGCTACATGCACAAGTCCACTACTTCCTGAAATGAGTACAGCTTCTTTATTTCCTGTCATCACTATTGGATGAAGTGATTAATGTCAGGTGTGCTGCAGTCACAACAGTCATCAGGCACACCTGATTCATCAGTTCATCCAATAGTGTAGGACAGGAAATAAAGAAGCTGTACTAATTTCAGGAAGTAAAGAAGTTGTGCATGTAGTCTATTGCTCAGTGCAGCCTTATGTAATATAATTGGCTATAACTTCCTGGCCAGTAGTTTGCTACGCCTGAATGCAATCAATGCTACATTACCGCGAGTGGAGCTGTCCTCAGTCGAATCAATTTTGAGCAGTTAAAGTGCTTCAATGACATGAATAACCTCTTAACTGGTGACTGCTTTACACCAGTGTGAAACATGTCAAACTTGCTCTACAGCACAATTAAACCAACACAGAACGACAGGCTGCTACTGGGTCTAAATTTCATTAAATATATAATTTCTTCTTACCAAACTACACGTGCCCAACACAACACAATCCCTTATTGTGGCGTTTAATTATTTTCTACTTTCTATTCATAGAAAGTCTTAGGAGCACATACATCTGAGTGTGGGACACTGAATACAATTTGTGATAATCAATTACTTTTTCAATCAGACATTTTATGGCAAAGCTAAAGCGTTTGTGCCAAAGGATAACTTAGATTCTGATAATAGACCTTATTCGCTA